>NW_005328973.1:0-429 GCF_000412655.1 Myotis brandtii | reverse complement strand
ATGACCAGCGTTCTCATTATTTGATCTCCTGAGTTTCGTCAACCGATACTGCCCTCTCTAAAAAACAGAACGAATGTTTGGGGGAATTCGTGCACCAGTGCGGTGCCTCGGCCTGGCCTTCGGGGATGGGCCGAAACTGGCTGTCTGACATCCCACGTGGGGTCCCAGATTACTAGAGGGCACAGTCCAGTCCATGGCACCCCACCGGTGCCCCAATAGGTCTGGGGAGGAACACGGGAGGTTGGGCAGCTGGGGAGGGACCATGGGAGGGCTCCAGGGTATGTCCAGCATGTCTCACTCAGTCCTGATCAGCCAGACCCCAGCAGCAAGCTGACCTACCAGTCTGAATGTCTTGTCCGTGTTGGTCAATGCATGTCATAGCGAGCAGTAGTTCAATCTTAGTATATCATTTGCATATTATGCTTTGAT
>NW_005328972.1:0-452 GCF_000412655.1 Myotis brandtii | reverse complement strand
CATTGATCAGTTGCCTCCTGCACATGCCCCGACTGGGCCAGGATCAACTTGCAACCTGCCCGTGACTAGGAATGAAACCCATGATGCTTTGGTGTGCTGGCTGATACTTTAACAACTGAACAACACCGGCTAGGGCTACCCATTGACTTTTGTGTGACTCTTTCCCAGATCTTTCTGTAGCTTCCTAAATAAGAGGGGGTAAATAATCATACCCCCTCTCTAGCATGGTGGCTATACATTTCCCTTTTATTAAATAATTTATTAGAGAATATAGCCCAGCCACTCTTCATGATCTTAGGACCTGGAGAAGTTTCAATCTAAAGGATTTTTCAGTCTGAATAGGACTTTCACTTCCTGGCCTGTGTATTGAATATCACAAAGAAGGAAATTCCTAGAGAGAAGTAGTCACAATTTTAACAAAAGGCGGGTACTCTTAGCTTCCTCCGTAAACT
>NW_005328971.1:0-282 GCF_000412655.1 Myotis brandtii | reverse complement strand
ATATATATAAAAGCCTAAGCGACCATTCGACCATTAGACTGTTCGACCTGTAGCTATGATGCACACTGACCACTAGGAGGCAGACGCACATTGCACAGGCATAGAAATATGGAACAGATTGATGAATCTCAGAGGGAAGGGGAAAGGGAGGAAGGTGGGAAGAGATTAACCAAAGATCTTATATGCATACTAGAGGCCCGGTGCACGGATCAGTGCACTGGTGGGGTCCCTCAGCCCGGCCTGCTGGGATCGGGCTGAAACTGGCTCTCCGACATCCCTCAA
>NW_005328970.1:0-606 GCF_000412655.1 Myotis brandtii | reverse complement strand
AGGAGGGAGGTGATGTGAATTATGTAATAAAAGGTTCCGCTATGGCTGTATAGGGCAATGAGATTGTGGGGGTAAGAGTGGAAGCAGCGGGACCATTAGGAGATAATGAAGGCGCCTGGATGAGAGGTGATATGTCTCATACAAGGCAGGTAGTACTGGAGGTGGTGAAAGGCAGTGAGATTCAAATGTGTTCTTAAGTCAGAGCCAGCAGGATTCGGTGATCGGTTGGATGAAAGAGAGAGAGAGAGGGTGGGGAGAGAGACTCGTGGATGCCTCTGAAGTTTGTGATCCATTTGGGTGAGTCAGGTGCTACTTCACTGGGGGAAAAACATATTATTTTGGAGGAAAATCAGTTTAGGTTTGTACATGTTAAAGTTTGAGCTGTCTGTTAGACGTCTAGGCCCTGGGGATGAGATAGCGAAGGCAGTTAGATACAAGGGTCCTCAGTGCAAGGGAGAGGTTGGAGCTGGGAGGCATATTGAGTCATCGGTTGTACAGCTGGTATTGAAAACTGTGCAATCAACCCTGGCTGCTTTAGCTTAGTGAATAAACCATCCGCCTGCGGACTGAAGGGCCCCGGGTTTGAATCCGGTCAAGGGCACATGC
>NW_005328969.1:0-225 GCF_000412655.1 Myotis brandtii | reverse complement strand
TATATGAAATGCTGAAGGGTGTTCTTTAAGAAGAGGACGAAGAAGAAAAAGTTAAAGATAAAAATTATGCACAACAAAGTGAGAACAAATACATATCTATCAACAAGTTAATCTAAAAATCAAGTGAATAAAAAATCTGACGAACAGAATAAATGGTGAATAGAATAGAATCAGGGATATAGAAAGGAAGTGGACTGACAATTCTCGGGGGAAAGGGGTGTGGGG
>NW_005328968.1:0-264 GCF_000412655.1 Myotis brandtii | reverse complement strand
CAACAAAGATGGCAGCTAATTTGCATACTGTGGGCAGGGCGGGACAGCGCAGCCACCAGCACGAGAGCCGCCATCCAGGCCCCTGTGTTTGACCCCAGAAGCCACCTGCCTGCCGCCAGTGATCAGATCCGATCCCTGGCCGCAGGCTGGCCCCAGAAGCCCCAGAAGCCACCCAGAAGCTGGTGATCGGGGGAGATGGGGATCCCCTGCCCAGGCCTGATGCCTCTGGCAAAGGCATCAGTCCTGGGCAAGGGGCCGATCCTG
>NW_005328967.1:0-261 GCF_000412655.1 Myotis brandtii | reverse complement strand
CCCCTGCCCTCTGAGGCCTCCCCTCTGTAAAGGGGCCAGGACTCGCACCCAGGTAGCCCCAACATGAGCGCTAAGGGTCCTCAACCTGGACTCATACGGCCACACAGACTTCAGCACATTCTGGAGGAGATCATTTGAGGCCAGTCTGGGAAGGCTTGTTGGACAAGCATCTGAACTGACCCCTTCAGGATGGGCCATGTTAATATACAGGTGAGGACAGGGGAAGAACCTTCTGGGGGGCGGGGGAGACTAGTTTGGGCA
>NW_005328966.1:0-321 GCF_000412655.1 Myotis brandtii | reverse complement strand
ACAGTAATATTAAAGTACAATTTAGTATTATAAGCAACGTGAAAATATGTTTTCCTGTATAGCCTAGCAATACGTATATTTACATCCTAGACTAGAAATTTCTACATATACACAAGGAGATATTTATGAAGATGTTCATTGTGGCACCCTAAGAAACAAATTATTATGCTTCAATTAGGTCAATTTATACTGATAATAGACAAATATGTAAATTGACCATCCCTCCACGATGCCCACAGCCAATAAGAAATGAGTATGCAATTAACCTGACAAAGATGGCAGCGCCCATAGAGTCCTGAGCCAGAAGCGGCAGCAGTGAAG
>NW_005328965.1:0-242 GCF_000412655.1 Myotis brandtii | reverse complement strand
CCTCCAGTCGTGTGTGACACGCTCTGCCACAATAAACACTATTCCCTAGAACTTAAAAAAATAAGCTGAAATAAAGTAAAATAAACTTGTCCAGCCGTTTTGGCTCAGTGGAGAGAGGGTCGGCCTGTGGACGGAAGGTCCCAGGTTCCATTCCAAGGGCACGCCCCTCTATCAATCGATGAGCCTGTCTCTCAGTCTCCCCCCGTCCCTTCCACTCTCTAAAAATCACTGGAAGCCCTGCC
>NW_005328964.1:0-221 GCF_000412655.1 Myotis brandtii | reverse complement strand
CAGGGGCAGTGAGGCCTCGCTGCTCTGCTGATCCCGGGGCATGAGGCCTTGTGGCTCTGCTGATCCCGGGTTCAGGAGGCCTCGTGGCTCTGCTGATCCCAGTGCTGGGAGGCCTCGCGGCTCCACTTGACACAGGGGCAGTGAGGCCTCTCGGCTCTGCTGATCCTGGGGCATGAGGCCTTGTGGCTCTGCTGATCCCAGGTTCGGGAGGCCTCGCGGCT
>NW_005328963.1:0-376 GCF_000412655.1 Myotis brandtii | reverse complement strand
ACCACCCCTTAAAGAGGGCGGAGCAGCCAGCGCGGCAGGACCACCCCGCGCAGGGCTTCCCAATCCCCGTGATTCGCAGGAATAAGTATCGCGGGCCAAACACTTCCTTCAGGCATTTATGGAAAGGAAACGTGAGAGCCAAGAGCCGTGCCAGCCGTGCCTTCTATGACGTTGCCACTTGACCTTGGGCAGACTGCGCCGAGGACAGGACTGCGTCCCCCTGGACCTGGGCACAGCGTCTGTGTCTCGCTGAGACCCGTGCGGGAGGGCGTGGCCCAGGGTCTGGCAGGGACCTCCGCGGCCAGCAGGCCCTCGTGTTCAAGGGACACGTCTCAGCGTCCGTGGGAGCCCACACGTTGCCCGTCAGAGGAGGGGG
>NW_005328962.1:0-260 GCF_000412655.1 Myotis brandtii | reverse complement strand
CTCTCCCCCTTACCCCCACCTTCCCCTACCTTCCCTCAAAGGCCCGACAGTTATTCAATTAAATTTAAAGGAGGATGATGGTTCTTCAAGCCAACCACAAACCTCAATCTTCTACCTAGAATGTGTTTCATAGAGTTTGGATTTTTAAAATTTTTCTTGTGCCCTGGCCAGATGGTTCAGTTGGTTGGACCCCCATATTTCTACACCTAAAGGTTGTGGGTTCGATTCCTGATCAAGGCACATGCCTGGGTTGTGGGTTC
>NW_005328961.1:0-213 GCF_000412655.1 Myotis brandtii | reverse complement strand
GGGCCTGGAGGTACATTAAAAATTTTTTTTCAGATCTTCTCTGGCCAGGTGGCTCAATTAGTTGGAGTCTCAACCTGTACACCAAAGGAGTTCCTATTAGATTCTAGGTTAGGGCACATACTTAGGTTTAGGTTAGATCCAGTGGATCAGCAGGTGCAGAGGCAGCCTACTGGTACTTCTCTGTCACATGGATGTTTCTCTCTCTAAAAATCA
>NW_005328960.1:0-1179 GCF_000412655.1 Myotis brandtii | reverse complement strand
TGTGTGTGTGTGTGTGTGTTTCTATTTTCACCAAACACTTAGCATAAATAGGAAACATAAATAGAGGTTTGATAAGTAGCTAGGTCCAAAACCAGAAAATCAGAAAAGAAAACTAGAAAGTTGTGTTTATTACAGAGCAATGGAATCACAAAGGTATTTTGAATAAAGATGCTTTGTTCTTTTAGTTTACTTTTCTGATAAGGGATTGAAAGGATTGCATCCTCAGACTGTGGCCATTGACAGAGTCAGATGTGAAAGCCCCTATGTGTGTGGGAATGTCCATGGGGGAGGAGTATCTAGGGTAGACAGTTTTGTATCCAGGAAGTTACAGAAATCTATATTGAGCCAATTTATACTCTCCTAAAGCTGCATCAAAACAATAAAACGGAAGTTGTTGACTATTTACGCCTCCTCCATATCACACTAGACCCTGGGGTATGCAAGAGCGATGGAAAACATGACTCCCCTGCCCAGTGAGCTTGCGATTTGGCTGGGGGTGGAAATATGCAAACTCAAAATTAACACTGTATAAAGTTAACTGCAATAATAAGTAAAGTTCTCTTCATGATGAGAGAGGCATGGTCCCAAAATTCACTTGCTTAAAACCTGGCATCGTATTGCAAGATTAATGAAATGACCAGAGTGAGGTTGCCTAACTAGCCATTTGGGAGTTCCAGGGGTCTGTGCCATCTAAATCCGCCCTGGTCCTGGCCGCAGTTTGGTGCCACCTGGTGGCAGTTGTCTCCTCCAGCTTAAATACACAGGGAATGATTCTGGGCCCTGTGGTTAAGGGGACTTCCAGGAAAGAGACAGTAATTCCAGGAATCTCCCAGCTAGTTGGCACCCATTTCATTAGCTTGATCTAGGAAAATTGGGGACATGGAGGCCACCCTTGGCTTCCCTGCTTCCTGAGGGGTTACCTGCATAGGCTCCCCCTTTCCCATCCAAGCAGCCAGTCTTCCCATCAACCAACATCTTTGAGAGCAGTGCTGGGCAGGGAGTATCTGTCAATCATTACCCTATTCAAATTTGCCTGTTAGTGTTTTTAAAACATTTTGTTATTTTTTTCATTTTATAAATCTGGAGCAGAGTTATTTCAATATAGTTGGTAGTAGCCAAGGTTTCTTGAAGAAAGTTAGGCGCGGGCCTTAATGGAAATGTGGAATGTGGTTGTCCCAA
>NW_005328959.1:0-304 GCF_000412655.1 Myotis brandtii | reverse complement strand
TGCAGGGTGTGCCTCACCTGCAGAAAGCCTACTAGGCCATGTCCTGCGGGAGGTAGCCTGTACCCAGGGACTGACGGAGGCAGGTGCATAAAGGTCAGTCATCTGGCCCAATGCAGGGCAACTCCGAAGGGCCATTTCTGCTCCAAGCTCTGCTTTATCAAAACCTCCTGTTATATCAACAAAGCTACTATGATGGGACAGCCTGCCTGCTCCCTGGTCAATCATGTTTCACCTAATTTCCCTTCTATAGGTGTTGGTTTCAAAAGAAGTCCCCAATAAATATACTACACATTAAACTCAATCT
>NW_005328958.1:0-256 GCF_000412655.1 Myotis brandtii | reverse complement strand
GAAGACCAGCAAAACGGCCGTCCTTCTGGCAGGATACAGAAGCAAGGAGCATCCTGAGCAACAAGCTTGTGCCTTAGAAGCAAAGTGTTTGCAGAATACACACCTGGGAACAACTGTCGTAATGTGGCAGGGACGTCAGACAAACTGGTCACAGTTGGGAGGGAGGGTAATGAGGTCCAAGAACACAGCAAAGGCCCGAGCCTGTCTCCATGAGGCACGGTTGTTATAAGAAGTACTTAATGAATGTCCAGATGTG
>NW_005328957.1:0-506 GCF_000412655.1 Myotis brandtii | reverse complement strand
TTTGCTGAAGGGCACTGTTGAGTTTCCGTGAGCACATCGCAATGTGTCCCCTCCGGGTATGCACGAAGAAGTTCCCGCCAATCCCGCCCAAAGTCCTTTAAAAGCCGGCTACTCCCCTGACTGGTTTTTGTAGGCATTGCCGCCGAGCCACGCGTTATGCGGCTGATGGAATCCATTTGTAATTCCTGAGCAGTGTGTCGTCGTGCGTTCTTCGTGGGGCAACGTACCCAGCCGTTGTCGGCAGAGGTAAGTGGTTGAGGTTTGTGGTGATTTTGTTTTCCCCTTGGTGTGGGAGTGGGTGCATGTTTTGTTTTTGGGTGCTTCCTTCCTTGTGCAGGCGGTGGTGTTTTTGGAGTGTGGTTTGAGTGGGTCGTGAGGGAGAGGTGTATTTGGACGTGTGTATGTTGTCGGTGTTTTGTGGAGTATGTAGGTGGGCGGTGCGTGCCATGTTGGTGTCCAAGTGTGTTTCTGAGCTGACCAGGATGTTGTCCGGCATGGGAGACTGT
>NW_005328956.1:0-815 GCF_000412655.1 Myotis brandtii | reverse complement strand
TCCCTCCCAAACTACACAAGCAATTCATGACATCAAGACTTGATTGCAGCTTGACTGTGGTATAAGTGACAAGCGATAAAACACACATATATAAAGTGTACAATCCAGTAAGTGCTGATACGCATACACACTCCCTGTCACCCAAAAGTTTCTCATGTGTTTTTGTAGTTCCTCTCTCTGCACCCCACCCGACAGTCATCAGGCAATCACTCATCCTGCCTTTCTTGATAGATTATTTTGCATTTTCTAGAATGTTATATACATTGAATTACATCATATGCTCTCCTTTTGGTATGACTTCTTTCAGTAAGCATAATGATTTTTCTGAGGTGAAATTCTTATAACCAGCTATTAATCCTTTTAAAGTGAACATTTCACTCACAGTATAGCCACAATGTGGTTCAGCCACCATGTTACCTAGTACTAAAACATTTTCATCCCCCAAATAAAACTCTGCACCCAATGAGAGGTTACTCCCATCCCGCAGCCCCTGTCCCTCAAAACCACCAATCTGAATTGTGTCCCCTTCTCTTTCTTTTCCCCTGTTCTCTGTACCATCTACCCTGTCAGCCTGTACATCTGGTGCCCCACTTGACCCAATGTCAGGGCACCAATCTAAGCTTTCAAGACCTTATTTTTCCTCTGAATCCTTTTCCTCATCCCTCACATCCATCTAGCTCTGTGGGAATGGCACCCCAATACCACTGCACTAGCTCCAGTGACTGCTTTTTCAACAGGTAGGTCAGCCCTTCCCGTGATCCTTAACCGAACGATAATGCACACATAGAGAGCCTTCCTACCTTATAAACCTAGGT
>NW_005328955.1:0-235 GCF_000412655.1 Myotis brandtii | reverse complement strand
CTCCTGTCCTCTGGGAAGATGAGTCTGGCCACATGGAAGAGGCTGGTCGGAGCAAAATGAGGTGATGAGTTGGAAAGGTCTTGCTAGTGAGCAGGAGGCAGCAGCAAATGAGAGGTTTTGCACAATGATAGTCTGCCTCACATTCAGAATTCATTCATTCATTTCGAATAAAGTGAATGAAGGCAGAGGGGAGAGCAAAAAGTCAAACCTGGTTCTGAATACAGCTGGCTGGATA
>NW_005328954.1:0-263 GCF_000412655.1 Myotis brandtii | reverse complement strand
TGAAAGGATAAACAAGATTGGTGAACTTCTAGCCAGGATCACCAAAAAGCAAAGAGAAAGGACCCATATAATCAAAATCAGAAATGAAAGAGGCCAAATAACAACAGAGCCCACAGAAATGCAGAGAGTCATAAAAAAAAATACTATGAGCAACTCTATTCCAACAAACTGGTCAACCTAGAAGAAATGGACTTCTAGGTTGAAAAATACAACCTTCCAAAAACTGAATCAGAAAGAATTAAAAAATCTGAATAGGCTGATAA
>NW_005328953.1:0-726 GCF_000412655.1 Myotis brandtii | reverse complement strand
GCCACATTCATGGATGAAGAAGGCCCCTACCTGGTGACTGGTGATAAACTCTATCCACTGGAACTCCTGCAGTCCAGGAGGAAATCTTAGAATTTAAAGCTTTTTCTCACGAGAGACACAGCTTTTTTTTTTTTCTTTCCGCATAAGGCTTCCCACAGCTAAGCTAGACTGCTCCAAGAATCCTTCCAGGATCTCCTGCTTTTTCTTTCAGAACTTTCTTTTTCAGAATTATCTCTTTATTATGGCCTTGTGTTCTCTCTCCTCCATCTCTCCCGCTCTCTTGCATTCCCTTATGTTGGGATTCTATTGGACTTTTGGAGGATTTTGGATCCAGCACAGGGCATTATTCTTGAGATCCTCCTCCTTTAAAAAAACTCTCTGATCTTGCATATTTTATTACCTGTTTACTATCTATCACTTCTTACAATCAAGCTGAAAATGGAATGAAAACACAGACATGGTTTGAGCTATTAGGCATCGTATTATTTTAAATAATTACACACAAAAAAATTTTTTTACTCATATTATTGGGATTGCTACTTATTTTATTTTATTTTTTCATCCTCACCGGAGGATATTTTTTCCATTGATATTTAGAGAGAGTGGAAGAGAGAGGGAAAGACAGAGAGAAACATTGATTTGAGAGAAACACATCAATTGGTTGCCTCTTGTAAGAGTCCCGACCAAGACCAGGGAGGAGTCTGCAACCAAGGTATGTGCCCTTGA
>NW_005328952.1:0-503 GCF_000412655.1 Myotis brandtii | reverse complement strand
GCACGGGTAGGGTCCCTAGGCCTGGCCAGTGATCAGGCTGCTGGCAGGGCCTTCCTTTGCTCCTTTGTTCCACGCTGCCCCCGGTGGTCAGTGAGTGGTCGAATTCCTGGTCAGTCAAACTCCAGAGGGGATAATTTGCATATTAGCCTTTTATTATATAGGATTTTTAAATAACTAATGTAATAATATCACCTTTTCTATTTTAATTTCCAACAGTATAATAGAATTGCCAGAGACAATAGGCAAATACTTAATGGAGTAAATTTTCCCTCTCAAATTGTATTTGTGTAAAGCTGGACTAAGATGATATCTTCTCTCTCTATATAAGAGCCAGGGGCCATCACATCCGCAACAACCAAATGGACGACTGAACAGGCTGCGTGGGGTGACCAGGCTGGCAGGGGGGTTAGTGAGGGACAACCGAATGACTGAGCAGCAGGCTGCTTGGGACGACCAGGCCGGCAGAGGAGGGCAGTGAGGGGTGACCAGGCTGGCAGAGGGGG
>NW_005328951.1:0-334 GCF_000412655.1 Myotis brandtii | reverse complement strand
ATTGGCAAATTACTGTCAACTCTAGACTACAGGCCTGATTCAGTCCTCAGTGGTTTTACATGCGCTCATTTGGCCATGTGTGTAGATAGCCCTGTATAGTGGTGTAACCACCACCATGATGTAGACACAACACTTCCACCATCACCAAGGAACTCCTTATGTTCCCCCTCTGTAGGCCCATTCACCCACCTCTCCCGTGCCCTGGAGCAATCACCAATTTGTTATCCATCTCTGGCTTTGCCATTTGGAGAATGCTCCGTGAAATGGAATCATACAATACGTAACCTTGAAATAGGCTCTTTAGCCCGGCTGGTGTGGCTCAGTGGTTGAGCAT
>NW_005328950.1:0-216 GCF_000412655.1 Myotis brandtii | reverse complement strand
ATCCCGCCCCCGGACCCACTGGGCCACCTTCCTCCCTGTCATGTTAGTGGTGAGTATCGCTGCCTTGGTAGGCCTCACCGGGGGGCCCTCGGGAACACTCTGGTCTCTGCTCAGGACTTTAATAACAAGCTCCAGTTAGCCCTGGGGTCTACTACCGCCTCTTTTTAGCCTCCCTACAACGGCAAGTGACACCAGTAGCCCAGGTAGCCCTACAGA
>NW_005328949.1:0-227 GCF_000412655.1 Myotis brandtii | reverse complement strand
AGCCATGAACCCACCTCCCAGCCTCTGGGGTCAGCTCCGTGAGCCCAGCAGCAGCGGCCTGTGGGCATCCGGAGGAGGCGGCAGGGAACGAGGAGGAGGAGCCTGGGGTGAGGAGGGGAAGATCGCAGCTCGGGTTCCTGTCTGTTGGCCCGGGGTTCACAGCGGGAGCAGCTGCTCATCCCAGTTAGCCAGCGGTGCTCCCCCTGTGGGAGCACACTGACTACCAG
>NW_005328948.1:0-2487 GCF_000412655.1 Myotis brandtii | reverse complement strand
CAGCAAGCTCGGAGACCACCATCACAACACCATCCGATACCCGAGCTACAAATATTTTCCATCATTTCCAAAACCTTTGGGCGTGAACCGCTCAAATCTGCACGTCAATGGGAGTCCTTCGCCTGTCGACATGCATCAACTGGAGAACAACTTTTCTTCCTCCACGAATGTCTCCGTAGACATATTCTGCCAAAGTGTGTCCGATACCGACCTCCTATCAACAGTCCACAAGCCTGGAAGCTGATGACTGACAACGGCCGCCGAATGATCAGATTAATGATCACCGATGCTCACGCCAGACTACACAAATATCAACAAGTCATCGAACGCGAGAAAAACAAGTGCTTGAACCTCATCGGAGAATCATTGACAGCAACATTGAATAAAGCAATATCCATCAAGGTTGAAAAGACCACGCAACGGAAGAAACAATCCCTTCGGTTGAAGCTCAACAAATTAATGCCAAAATCAGAAAGCAGCAAATCAGAAAGCTGGATCAGGAACCTTTCGGACAGGACACTCACACACACGGAGAAAGCCGTGCTTACACGTGGCCTCAATTTCAACTGCAAGGACGCCGAACGTATCGATTTTCTAGCCGGACTGGAATCAATACTCAAGTCACATGACCTACCCGAGGAAACGCAAGCCACAATTAGAGAGTCAATTGTGCCAATGGTTAAGAAGAAGACAGAATCAAGCATGTTGAATCAAACTGAAAGAAAAGCTCTACTGAACCTCAAGAAAGATAAAGAAATTGTCATTCTCCCGGCTGACAAAGGAAGACTCACAGTTGTGATGAACAGAAATGACTACATCCAGAAAGCTGAAAGTCTCCTCCGAGATGAAACCACATACCAGCAAATCGAAAATGATCCAACCAACCAGATTGAAAACAAAATTCGACGCACTATCAAAAAGCTCTCGGACCAAGGACAAATCAACCAAGGAGAACGCAAACGTATGAATCCAGAAGACAGCACGATAGCTAAATTTTACGGACTACCAAAAATTCACAAAGAAGGAATACCACTGCGACCAATTGTATCGCTGCCTGGAGCACCGACTTACAAAATCTCAAAAGAACTAAGAAGACGACTACTACATCTTGTTCAAGGATCAAACTACTCCATCTCATCTGCTGAACAATTCATACAAAAAATAAAAGAAACAACAATCAACGACGACGAATTAATGGTTTCGTTCGACGTGACCTCTCTGTTTACATCGATTGACATCCAACTGGCGAAGCAAACCATCGAAGAACTTCTCATTGAACGAGGAACCCCAACAGAAAATCGCATCAGCGTCTCCAATCTACTGGAACTACTTGACCTTTGCCTCACTACATATTTCAAATTCAACGGAAAGATGTATAAACAAACGAAAGGTGCACCAATGGGATCCCCTATATCCGGATTAATTGCTGAAGCCGTCATGCAGAGACTGGAACAAATAGCGATTCCCATAATCAAACCCAAAATCTGGATACGATACGTGGATGACACCTTTGTGATCGTCAACCGAGCAAAACTGGAAGAAACACACGAGATACTGAATAACGTTTTCACTGACATCAAGTTCACAAGAGAGGAAGAAGAAAACGGACGAATTCCTTTTCTCGATGTCAACGTACGAAGACTACCCAATGGCAAATTGGAAACCAGCGTTTACCGCAAAGCTACTCATACGGATCAAATTTTGAACTTCAATAGCAATCATCCCATGGCACATAAACGCAGCTGCATAAAAACGTTGTTTCACCGTGCCAAGACTCATTGCAGCACCACCCAATTGAGAAAAGCAGAAGAAAAACATCTATTTACAGTCTTCTTGAAGAACGATTACCCGAAGAACTTCATACTCCGCTGTCTGACGGCAAAACCTCGACGAAGAAACACGACGACCGACATCACAACAAGAAGCCTTCCTTACATCAAGAATGTCTCCGAAATGGCAGCAAGACTCTTACGTCCGTCAGGAATCAATATTGCTCACAGACCAACTGGAACCCTTCGACAGGAACTGACCAAAACTAAAGACCGAACAGAAAAACAAGAGAAGAGCAACGTCATATACAGGATTGATTGTGAAGACTGCGACCGATATTACGTGGGACAAACCGGAAGGAAACTTCAAACAAGAATCCATGAGCATGAACTCGCCACCAAGAGGCATGACCCCAAATCATTGATATCTATGCACATCGACGAATTCGGACATCATTTCAACTGGCAATCCACGAGAATTCTTCACCAGGCCAACAATCGCCACGCCCGAGAATTCATTGAAGCCTGGTTCTCAACACAAGGATCGATAAATCGGCACGTTGACCTCCCTCCTATCTACGAGACAATCAGGACCCGCATCCGAAATAACCGATAAACAACGCTTGATCGATGCAAAAACCACATGGAACGTGAACTCACACTACGATGACCTTTGACCGACGTGACCCATGACCACGATGACCCCAACACAAAGTTC
>NW_005328947.1:0-213 GCF_000412655.1 Myotis brandtii | reverse complement strand
GCCAGAAAGAAAAGAACAATGAGGGAGGAGGGCATCATCTGTCCCACGTGGTGTTTGACCTTTGAGTTCAGGAGTTGCTATAGTGGCCATTTAGAGGGGATATCCGGACACAGGGACTTGCAGCCTTTATAAACTGTGGAAGTAAGGACAGGGTGGGACCCTTTCTCCCTCCCCAGGTGGGAGTCCATTCTGTGGGACTCTTTCTCTCTCCCC
>NW_005328946.1:0-397 GCF_000412655.1 Myotis brandtii | reverse complement strand
AAAAACAACTAGATGTAATTATTTCTTCTATTTCCCCTTCGAGGGCAGGACCAGTCTTCTAGGTTTGTTGTGACTCCCCTGGAGTCTAACGTGGTGCCATGAACATCATGGGTGTTAAATATTTATTGAATGACTTAAGGGGGAAATGCAGGTTCTAGTTATTGATGCCAACGCCGGGAAGTACAGACAGTCCTCTTAAATTCAAATATCAAACATAGGCCTTCCCGCCCAATAAACACTTTTTGGTGGTGTTGGTATTACTCTTCAGAACGACGGAGTTTCTGAATCTGGGAGAAAACCCAGTGCACTGTCCTCTCTTGAATTTCTAAATTGTCACGTGGACGGCAACTGTCTTCCTCAAATTCATTTTGGGGCAAAATGTAACACTGTCTGCCTG
>NW_005328945.1:0-278 GCF_000412655.1 Myotis brandtii | reverse complement strand
CCCTGCAGGCCTGGTCACCCCCAACTGCCCTCCCCTATTGACCATCTTGTGACAACATGGGGGTGGCCATCTTGTGATAGCCATCTTGTGATGATGTGGGGGCAGCCATTTTGTGACAATGTGGGGATGGCCATCTTGTGGCGGTCACTTGTGATGACATGGGGCGGCCATCTTGTGATGATGTGAGGGTGTGAGGGTCAATTTGCAGATTATGTCTTTATTATATAGGAGCATTTTGTTTCACATTTTGGATACACAGGCAAGGGGTTTTTCATTAG
>NW_005328944.1:0-200 GCF_000412655.1 Myotis brandtii | reverse complement strand
AGGTTAGCTTGCTGCTGGGGTCCAGCTGATCAGGACGAGGGAGATGGGCCGAACATCCCCTAGAACCTTCCAGTGGTCCCTCCGCAGCTGGCCAAACTCCCACATCCCTCCCCGGCCCCAATTGTGCACCACTGGGGCCACTCGGTATGGCCTGTGCCCTCTTACAATCTGGGACCCCTTGGGGAATGTCAGAGAGCCGG
>NW_005328943.1:0-485 GCF_000412655.1 Myotis brandtii | reverse complement strand
GATTTCTCCAGAGCTTTGGAGAAAGAAGAGAGTCGGAGTGGCTTCCAGGAATACTCCACATTCTGACTCATCAGACAACTTCTCATGAAGGGACAGGCCCACCAGTTCTACCTTCCTAGGGACATGTCCTACGTGCACCTCCCTCCAGAGGTAAGTTGACAATGAAGGAGAAACAGGTGTAAAATATACTAAGCCAGAAGCCAATTGGTAAAAAGTCTTCAAATCACCAGGTGTATACAATGGATGGTGGAAGCCAGACTTCTCATTGACATTTAGTCAAAATGGAAGTTCTCTCCTCTCAAGAATATACTAAAGTTATAAATGCACCACATATTTTCTCTGTGTTGATGGGAATTGGATGGAATACGGTTTTTTTTTAGATTTCCTGTTTGAAAAGCACAATCCTATAGCAGGTTGTGTGGGTGACCAGGCTAGCAGGGGCGGGCAATGAGGGGTGACCAGGCCAGCAGAGGGGGGCAGTGAGG
>NW_005328942.1:0-221 GCF_000412655.1 Myotis brandtii | reverse complement strand
TCCCGACTCCACGTGGCTCTGAGTCCAGTGGGCCAAACGGACTTGGCTTCACTGCAGGTTGAAGGCCCTCAGGGAGGTGCTGGAGGGGATCCTGCAGGCGCGCAGCTGTGCTGGTGTTGTCTGTCTGTCTACTGAACTCCTCGGCCAGGCGTAGAACTACACTGCTGCCTCCCTCACCCTCAGTGGGCTCCGTTATTGGCTGCTGTCAGCCCAAGGGGGAG
>NW_005328941.1:0-257 GCF_000412655.1 Myotis brandtii | reverse complement strand
TCACTTCCTGGGTGAGAAGCCCAGGTCGAGTACAAGTGCTTGTCTCTCTAGTAAGTGAAGCGAGTATCAGAATCTCCTACGCTCCAATCGAGGCAGAATGGTAGTTTCAGGTGGCCTATTTATAACTATAACTATTCCATTCAACGAAGTTTTATCAAGTGTCTACAACAGATAACATGGTGAAGAGAAAAAGACAGCCTTGCTCTCAGAGAGAGTATAGTCTAGTGCAGTGATGGCGAACCTATGACACCCGTGTC
>NW_005328940.1:0-221 GCF_000412655.1 Myotis brandtii | reverse complement strand
TGAGTCCCCTTTCCAATCACTGTCCAACAGTTTTTTTGTGGGTTCCCTTCCCAATCACTGTCCTCTGTGACATGACAGCAATAATATTCCAGTTCTCGATGGTGGACAAATGGTGAGCAATGGCAATGCAGGTCCAACCTTCTTTGGCTTTGTCCCAGGCAACCTGCAGAGCTTCTGACTGCTAGCATGGCAAGGTGTCTTCACCATCCCCCATCTCTGGA
>NW_005328939.1:0-226 GCF_000412655.1 Myotis brandtii | reverse complement strand
AAGCTGGGCAGCTGACATCTGAGGCTTGCCTGCGCCTGGGGTGGCTTGGGGAGCTGGGGGTCTGAGCAGACTGGGGGACTCTGGAGGCAGGCGTGCAGAACGGCTGGGACCACCTGGGCCTGCCTGGGGGCAGGCCTGGCCTTGCCACACGCCTGCTGCCCCTGCAGGGATGAGGGGACTGGGCACCGACATCTTGTGGCTATGGGCGCTGCCATCTTTGAGGGCG
>NW_005328938.1:0-357 GCF_000412655.1 Myotis brandtii | reverse complement strand
CTGATAGTTCATTATTGGTGAATAAAAATGCAACTGATTATTTATTTTCTATCTTGCTACTTTACTGAATTCATTTATCAGTTCTATTAGTTTTTTGGTGTAGTCTTTGTTCTTTACATATAATATCGTGTCCTCTGCAAATAATGACAGTTTTACTTCTCCCTTTACAATTTGGTTGCCTTTATATTTTTCCTCTTGTCTAATTGCTGTGACTAGGACTTCCAGTATTACGTTAAAATACGAGTGGTGAAAGCTGTGATCCTTGTCTTTTTCCTGATTTTAAGTAAAACGCTTTTAGTTTTTCTCTTTTGAGTATGATATTGGCTGTGGGTTTGTCATTTATGGCTTTTATTATGT
>NW_005328937.1:0-224 GCF_000412655.1 Myotis brandtii | reverse complement strand
CTATTTTGTCAGATATAAGTATTGCTACCCAGCTTTTATTTTATTTCCATTTGCCTGAAAAAATTTTCTGTGTGAGTCCTTTTTTTCTGAGGTGGGTCTCTTGTAGACAGCAAATATATGGGTCATGTTTTCTTATCCATTCATCTACCCTATCTCTTTTTTTTTGGAGCATTTAATCTATTATGTTTAAGGTTATTATTGATAGTTACTTGTTTGTTGCCATT
>NW_005328936.1:0-251 GCF_000412655.1 Myotis brandtii | reverse complement strand
ATCAGGCTGGCAGGGGGGCAGTTAGGGGCAACCAGGCCATTAGGGGGGGCAGTGAGGGGTTATCAGGCAGGCAGGTAGGTGAGCAGTTAGGAGCCAGCGGTCCTGGATTGTGAGAGGGATGTTCCTGTGGGATCTGGCCTAAACCGGTAGTCAGACATCCCCCAAGGGGTCCCAGATTGGGGAAGGTGCAGGCTGCGCTGAGGGACAACCCCGCCCCCCTGCATGAATTTTGTGCACTGGGCCTCTAATAT
>NW_005328935.1:0-302 GCF_000412655.1 Myotis brandtii | reverse complement strand
AGGCTGGCAGAGGGGGGCAGTAAGGGGTGACCAGGCCGGCGGGGGTTGGCAGTTAGGAGCGACCAGGCCAGCAGGGAGGGGGCAGTTGGGGGCGACCTGGCCACCAGGGGGGGCAGTTAGGGGTGATCAGGCCAGCTCACAGAGGCAGTGAGGGGTGATCAGGCTGGCAGGGGGGGGGCAGTTAAAGGCGACCAGGCAGGCAGGCAGGTGAGCGGTTAGGAGCCAGTGGTCCAGGATTGTGAGAGGTATGTCCAACTGCCGGTTGAGGCCCGATCCCAGGGATCGGGCCTCAACCGGCAGTC
>NW_005328934.1:0-301 GCF_000412655.1 Myotis brandtii | reverse complement strand
CCTCGAGTCAAAAAGTTTGCCCACGGCTGTTCTAGAGGGTAGCCTTCTTCCTTTCCACCCCAACACACCTTCTCCCCACCAGCTCATCCACTCAGTCTCCCCAGGACTGCCTCCCACATGCTCTCAATCACTCCCTCTCTCCCTTTCATCTTCAAGTTATAGTGTGTAGTTTGTAGGTGTTTGTTTTGTTTCCTAGCCATGCACATTCCCCTAGAGCAGGGATGGGGAACATCTGGCCTGAAGGCTACTGATGGCCCCTGGAATCATTTGGTCTGGCCCTGCCAAGGCATTACAGGTGAGT
>NW_005328933.1:0-204 GCF_000412655.1 Myotis brandtii | reverse complement strand
GCCCTGAAAATTGTTTTATGAAAAGAAACACATCTTAATTTGGAATTAAAAAAAAAAATCTAGGAAGTGTCACTTTACATATAAAATGTGACAGAGTAAAGGAACAGGAAAAGGCAACTTTCACATGCACCTAAAAAGTTGCCACAGGTGTTTTAGCAAAACACTTCGTTGGTGCCTATATTTACCATACCTGAACATACTGTT
>NW_005328932.1:0-614 GCF_000412655.1 Myotis brandtii | reverse complement strand
AGAATCATCGATTGGCTGCCTTCTGCACGCCCCCCACCATCCCACAACCCGGGCATATGCCTTTGACCGGAATCGAACCCGGGACCCTTCAGTCCCCAGGCCAACACTCTATCCACTGAGCCAAACCAGCTAGGGCTAACATTCTCCCATGATAAAACAAAACAAAACAAAAAACACTCAAACTAGAAATAGAATGGAATGTCTTCTTTCTGATGAAGGGCATCTACAAAAAAACTCACAAAACCATGGTGGTTTAAAACATGTCCATACATTCTTTGGCCCTGCTTTAAAAGATGAGCCTTGCCCAGGCACCGTAGCTCAGTGGTTGAGCTTTGACCGATGAACCAGGAGGTCATGGTTCGATTTCTGGTCCGGGCACATTCCCGGGTTGCAGGCTTAATCCCCAGTGTGGGGCGTGCAGGAGGCAGCCGATCAATGATTCACGTTCACGGTCATACTTCTCTGTGCATGGATCTCCGGTCAGGGCACATACAAGAAGCAACCAATGGATGCATAAATAAGTGGAACAACTAACGGATGTTTCTCTCTCTCTCCCTCCTTTCCTTCCTCTCTCTCTCTCTTTTTTTTTAAAATATATATTTTATTGATTTTTT
>NW_005328931.1:0-218 GCF_000412655.1 Myotis brandtii | reverse complement strand
AGAATCATTGATCGGCTGCCTCCTGCACACTCCCAACAGGAAATGGAGCCCACAACCTGGGCATGTGCCTTGACTGAAATTGAACCTGGGACTCTTCAGTAAGCAGGCCAATGCTCTATCCACTGAGCCAAACTAGCTAGGGCTCTTCCTTACTTTTTGTTAAAAAATCTTATCTGACCTCTCTGCAAATACAGTGGGGCCTTGACTTACGAGTTTAA
>NW_005328930.1:0-512 GCF_000412655.1 Myotis brandtii | reverse complement strand
AAGGTGGAGATTGTAGGAATAAGGAAGTGCTCATGTAGTCATCCTTTTTTAGTGATCCTTTATTCATGTCACTCTTGTACTAGGCATCACTATTTCTTTCTACATTGATATGAAAAAAATGCCTATTTAATCAACAGTATTCTATATAATAAAAGTGTAATATGCTAAGTGTCTGACCAATTGGTTGACAGTTCGGTCAACCAGTCACTATGACGCACACTGACCACTAGGGGGCGGATGCTCAAATTGGTAGGTTAGCTTGCTGCTGGGGTCCAGTGGATCGGGACTGGGCGAAAGGGCCAGATAAGCCCTGGAGTCCTCTTGTGGTCCTTCCCCAGCCGGTGGCCCCCGACCCCCATCGGCCCCGATCAGGGTCAACCGGCCAACCTCCCGCGGTCCCTCCCTGGCTGGCCGACCCCCATCAGCCCCAATCAGGAATTGGTGAGACGGCCCCAAATGGCCCTGATCACCGGCCAGGCCGAGGACCCCACCCATGCATGAATTCGTGCACT
>NW_005328928.1:0-254 GCF_000412655.1 Myotis brandtii | reverse complement strand
GTGTGTGTGTGTGTGTGTGTGTGTGTGTGAACATTTATAGGTTGAGATGGCAAATGCATTAGTTTTTTTCTTTAGTTGAATTTACTTTTTTAACCTCAGAGATGATAGGCATTTCTGAGTTTATAAGTGGTTATGACTATAAAGGTTTGAAACACAATGAAGACTGTAATTTCTTTTAAATATCTTTTTATTGATTTCAGAGATGAAAAGAGAGAGTGAGAGAGATGGAAACATCAATGATGAGAGAAAATCAT
>NW_005328927.1:0-215 GCF_000412655.1 Myotis brandtii | reverse complement strand
TTAACAAAAATTACAAAACTTCAGTAAAAAAAAAAAAGTCACTTCTTTTGAGAAGAATTAAGTCTTTACCAGAAGACTTGAAATAAAGTTGGGCTTTGCCCTAGCCAGTTTGGCTCAGTGAATAGAATGTTGGCCTGCAGACTGCAGGGTCCCAGGCTCCATTGTAGTCAAGGGCATGTATCTTGGTTGTAGGATCCTCCCCAGCCTGGGCCCTG
>NW_005328926.1:0-221 GCF_000412655.1 Myotis brandtii | reverse complement strand
GTGCATTGCCTTCCCCTGGTTCCATGATGCATCTTAACCGTCATCAAGTTTTGGAGGCTCCTTGTCGCACGTCCTGGGTGTGTGCAGGGTGGCCACACTGTAAATTCCGAGGAAGCAGGTCCAAACAGCTATTTGCTCATCGCAGGAGTTCCATGGCCTTCCTCTCCCAAGCCCACAGACCAGGGGGTCTCCACAGCGGCTCTCTCCACTTCCTGTGCTTT
>NW_005328925.1:0-895 GCF_000412655.1 Myotis brandtii | reverse complement strand
ATCCTCGCGGTCCTGGCAGCCCAGCGGCCCCGGCCCCGCCACCGAACCGCCTCCGCCCTGCCCTGGAGCGGTGGTTCCTGCAAGATGAATGAAGCACCGGCCACTCGGTGCGAGCGGCACTGGAGGGAAAGTGACGGGCGCACCCTGGGTCCGAGATCTGGCGCCCTTCGCCCCTCCCCGCCCTTCCCGGCCTCTTGGGACTAAAGGGAGGAGGCTGCGCCAGTTGGGCAGGTCTGGGATGGCTGGGGTCTAGAAAGATCGCCGTCCACCACTTTATCTGTTCCGTTTTTGCGGATCCTCACAGGGGGTGAATTTCCCACCCTCTGGGGAAAGGTACTCTTCTCCTCTCCCCGGCCATATGGGGTGTTCCGTGTGTGCACTTAATTGATCTTTCAGCGTTGATAGCTGTTGGATGCCTTTGTGTGGCTTCCCCTCGCTTCGCTGCTCCTGCATTGCCCTAGACACGTGAGGAATGTCAGGCCTCCAGGGTGAGGACACCCAAGAAAACAATAGGGTCAGAAAGAGCCTCCTGGGTCCCGCGGATTGCACACCAACCAATCATTTCTCACTCTCAGCCGAGAGGAAGTGGGAAAATGGAAAGGGGCACACCAGAGCTGTGACAGTGATGAGACTCTTAACTGAAAAGCAAATCCATAATTTAGTTTAGTGAAATGAGTTCATAACCACCCATAGGAAGTCGGCCTTTTTTTGGGGGAAAAAAAAGATTTTCCAGTGGGCTCCCTTTTTCAATTTAAAAGGCTGGTATCACATTGTTTTTGACACTGGCTTGTATTCTATTTCTTAAGCTATCCGCATTCTAGTTTTTCTTTTTGGACCAGAACTCTTTGTAGTCTAGCCTCCTGAAGAGGGGTAGTTAAGAAGGGAAAGTGGGCTA
>NW_005328924.1:0-238 GCF_000412655.1 Myotis brandtii | reverse complement strand
CAGTGCTTTATTGAGATAGCGTTTACGCAGAGTAACATGCACAGATCCTAGTTTGCTGGATGAGTTTTTACACAGGTGAAACAGCTGTGTGACCACCACCGAGATCAAGTTCCAGCACACTTCTATGGGGACAGAAAAAGGCCTCTCTTTTTCTTTGCTGTGGCCTTCCATATTTATGAAAAACACATGGAAATTAAATCCCAAGATTGTTGGCTCCTCTGTTCAAACTGTGGGACAA
>NW_005328923.1:0-227 GCF_000412655.1 Myotis brandtii | reverse complement strand
GTAGAGAAGTATGTTGGGTCACACCTCATGATCACAGGATGGCTGCAGCAGCTTCTATACCCAAAGCCAGAAGAGAGTCCCTGCTCCGTGTCCTCCTGCACACCTCCTACTGGGGAGTGCCCACAACCAAGGTACATGCCCTTGACCGGAATCGAGGCAAACATTTCTAGAATCTCCCCTCATGTCTTACTGGTCAGAAGTACACCACAAAAAAACAAAACAAAACA
>NW_005328922.1:0-849 GCF_000412655.1 Myotis brandtii | reverse complement strand
GCTCTTAAAGAGGTCTTTTTGCAGTTATATAAAAATGTTTTGCCTTGTAAAGAAATCTAGTCTATCAAAAGCATTTCCACCAATGGCTTGTATTATTTTTTCCATTTCCAGGTTTGCAAGATAATTAAGAATACACACATATACATCCCTTAGCTAATCCGTTTTGGCAGCACACTGAACAGAGATATACCTGATATTAAGTTAGCTTTAAGCTTATTGGCTGTGCCAACAGCTAGAGGCAACTTGGAACCCAATCCCTGGAAAGCATTTGCAGGATTTACTACCTGTTTGCCTGACACCTTCTCAATGGTGAGAGGTCTGGGTATACTTGCTAATCCAAGAGTGTCTTAATGCTGGAGTTGAGGCAGAGGGGTCCCAATGAAGACACCTTTTCAACAACTCATTTGTCATTTTTCCTGTTAATCCCTCAAATTACTGCCCTGTGGTGTCAAAGGACAATCGCAGCAGCCTGAGGTAGTTTCTGTTCACCTGGAAATTCATTAATCATCACCTTTTCTCTTAAAATCTAGCTGGAACCTTTAGCTGGAATATATGTAGTTTCTTACAATCCTGTATTTGTTTGCAAAAGGTTAGTATCATTAAGTTGAGAATCTATGTATATTAAAATCCTTGGAAAATTAAAAATGTCACTTAAAATTTTTAAAAATACCATTTATTCATTATTATATTTTAATGGATATATTTGCTACACCAGAAAAAACTAAAATCTTTCATTTGGAACCTTTATGCTTTAGAAGCAAAACATGATCTTTTCAATCCTATCTAATAAAAGAGAAACATGGTATTAGCCGTACATCCGCTACCCGTCCCATTGGCTAATCAGGGCGA
>NW_005328921.1:0-459 GCF_000412655.1 Myotis brandtii | reverse complement strand
GTGACCCACATAAACTTAAACCTTGCTTATTTGGCCCCTGTTAGCCTTTTGAATTTGACATGATTGGTGTGGAGTATTTATCTTTCTTTGTCTGACTTATCTCATTTAGCATAATGTATGCAAGATCCATCCATGTTGTTGCAAATGGCAGGGCATCTCACTTTCTCATGTCTGAATTATAGATATTTTAATAAATAGATATTTTCTAATGTACTCTTTTAATTCCCTTGTATTTTTTCACTATATTTTTCGAATTATTTTCTTAGTGGTTGTCATGGGATCACAATTAACATCTCATTTCTAACAATCTGGTTAGGATTAATATTAACTTAATTCCATAGTATATAAAAATATAGTTCCTATGTAGATCCATTTCTCTTTCTCTTCTGTTTGTTCAGTGACATTCTAATCAAATTCTGATGAATTTATCCTTTTTGTCATGAATAGCCACTGTATTTA
>NW_005328920.1:0-850 GCF_000412655.1 Myotis brandtii | reverse complement strand
TTAAAATTTGTGTAGACTTAAGCTACAAGCATAAGATTTGCTATGTCATGTATTAGAAAAAGTGAGAACAATGAAAAAAAAAAAAACAGCCCAGACTTTGGAATTAGAGAGAAAAGTTTAAAATAGATATCAGTTTAAGAATTTTATAATGTGGGCAAGTCACTTAGATTTGGTAAAACTTTGCTTTCTCACAAATGACCTGGGAAGATGCCTACCCTTATATGGTGGTTGTAAAGATTAATAGTGGCATATGAACTATTGGTTTATTAAAAATAGCTTTGAATTAATTAATTTTACTTTCTTAAGTTGATAAATGACTAGATGTTATATTGGAAAACCCCATTTCGGTTCCATGATTAGAAGAATGGGTGACTTATTGTTTTAGAATGACTATACCTCATGTTTGCTCCTGTGTGGCTTTCAGATCTCAATCTTGTAACAGTCTAGAAAATGTCATGGTGATGACAGCTGGATTGTATGAAAGAGAAAGACAAAGATAAGGGGAGAAGGGAATGAAATAGGGTATGAAGCAATTAGTCACAGTCGGAAGGGGAAGTTGTGAGGTTATCCATAGTAAAATCAATGCTGTCTAGTGAGTATCCTCTTTCCCAGGAAAGCACAGGCTAAATGTTTACCCTTTATGGATAGGGGCTCACCAATACTGAAAAAGTTAATTTTTTTCACAGATGTGCTGAATTACTAGTAAGACTAGTTTACAACTGGTGAGAATTTAAACAAAAAGCTAACACAAAACACTTTTTTTTTTCCAGTAGAATTTTTTTTTCTGCGGGAAAAAAAAAAGATAAATTGATCTTAATTTTCAGCTTCTTTTAAATGTGATCCTTAGTGG
>NW_005328919.1:0-334 GCF_000412655.1 Myotis brandtii | reverse complement strand
GGCCGACGCTCTATCCATTGAGCCAAACCGGTTAGGCTATTTTTATTTTGTTTTGTCAATCCTCACCCGAGGACATTTCTCCATTGATTTTTAGGGAGGGTGGAAGAGAGAGGGAAAGACAGAGAGAAACATTGATGTGAGAGAAACACATCGATTGGTTGCCTCCTGCAGGAGGAGCCCCAATCAGGGGCCAAGGCTAGGGAGGAGCCTGCAACCAAGGTACATGCCCTTGACTGGAATCAAACCCAGGACGCTTTGGTCCATAGGCAGACGCTCTATTCATTGAGCCAAATGGACTAGGGCTCTGGAGCCTCTTTTATAAGGCCATCAATGT
>NW_005328918.1:0-213 GCF_000412655.1 Myotis brandtii | reverse complement strand
TCCTCCTCATATAAATAGTCTCTTCCCCTCTTCTACTCATTCTCTTTTTTTTTCTTCTTTTTTACCCTCCGTTTTTCCAATTTCATTTTTGCACTCCTTCTTTTTTTCTTTCTTTTCTCTCTTCTATCTTTTTCTCTTCTTTCCTCCTTATCTCCTAACACTCTTAGCTCGGGTACCCACCTTTATTTGGGGTTATTAATATCGTAAATACAT
>NW_005328917.1:0-227 GCF_000412655.1 Myotis brandtii | reverse complement strand
GGATTCCTCCCACGGTCTCTCCCTGGCCAGCTAGCCCCGATTGGCCCCAATCAGGACTGGGCAACACAGGCTGGACATGCTGTGGAGCCCTCCCACGGTCCCTCCCCCGGCTCCGATTGTGCACCGGTGGGGTCCCTCGGTCTGGCCTGAGCCCTCGTGCAATCCGGGACCCCTTGGGATGTCTGCAGGTGAGGCTGACCGGTAGCTATGATGTGCAATGACCGCCA
>NW_005328916.1:0-316 GCF_000412655.1 Myotis brandtii | reverse complement strand
GGGCGCTGCTGCAGCCAGCTCTGGGCCTAACCAGAGAGCCAGGAACCCAAGGAGGCTTCCATTCGAAGAGGCTGCCTCCACCCAGACCTCCTTCCCCCGCCCCCAACGCATCCTGGGCCTCCCTGCGTCTCTTCTCCCCAGGAAACATGGGGACTTTGGGCAGAGCCTTCCCCTCCAGGTGCCCGGGGGGCACTCAACTCCAGGAGCCGGAGTCAGAAAAGGAAGGCACCTCGGACCCGCTCCCTCATTTTACAAATGCGGAGTCAAAGGCTCCAGAGAGGGGCAGCAACCTGCTCAAGATCACACAGCACGTCCT
>NW_005328915.1:0-263 GCF_000412655.1 Myotis brandtii | reverse complement strand
AGGCCCCCGTGTGCGACCCCAGAAGCCGCCTGCCTGCAGCCCATGATTGGATCTGTCCCGGGCCGCAGGCCAGCCCCAGAAGCCCCAGAAGCCGCCAGAAGCTGGTGATGGGGGGTGATGGGGGTTCCCTGCCCAGGCCTGACACCTCTAGTGGAGGCATCAGGCCTGGGCAAGGGGCCAATTCAGTGATCGGAGGGTGATGGGAGTCGACGCCTCTGGCCAAGGCGTCAGGCCTGGGCGGGGGGTGGAGCCGGCAATCGGAG
>NW_005328914.1:0-228 GCF_000412655.1 Myotis brandtii | reverse complement strand
GTCGCCCCTCCAGAAAGACAGCACCCCTGCTCCTCGGAAATGCACCTGGTTAATATGCTTCTCCTGGTCTTTCATTGGCTAGCTCCAGCCATCATTAGGAGCATAGCCCTTTAGGTAATATACCTTTCCAGGCCTCCCAGGTGTAAATAGGATCCCAATCACTCACTGACCATTGTGAATATTCGTGTTTTGGAGCCAGACTGGTGCTGGGAAATGACAACATTAGGA
>NW_005328913.1:0-243 GCF_000412655.1 Myotis brandtii | reverse complement strand
GGAAGCGGGAACTTGTAAGTTCAGTTGGTGAGGCCAGCCTTTTATGAGGAATAGCTGGGTCTCCAGAAGCCTATGTGTCATTGAACCCCAATCCACACTGGTTTTTACAGCCTGTAGTTCTTACTTCCTGTAGGGACTTCTTTTCCCAGCTCTGGGACTCTGGGCTGGGGGTTTGGTTTGGGGCTTGGACACCTTGCTCCTCCAGATGGCCTCTCCAGAGATAATCTCTCTCCTAATCAGAAA
>NW_005328912.1:0-429 GCF_000412655.1 Myotis brandtii | reverse complement strand
ACACTTGCTCTGTTAGAGAAGCAGAGGCAGCTATGCCTCGTCACGGCTGTAGCTCGCCCAGTAGCCTGCCAACAGCTTATGGGTTCCAGCACCCATTCTTAGGCAGAGCACCTCTGGGTCCAGAATAGGACCATGGTGGCCAGAGTAAGGGTGATGTGGCTGAACTAATGTTATACTAACCAACATTTAAATGGTCTTCTTCATTTATTCAGTTAAATGTATTGCCATTACTTATGTTTTTGTATTATTTTATTCCTTTCACCTTGCCCTTTCTCACCTTCCTCCCAATTCTGGTCATTTTGAAAAGGAGAGTATTATGCTAAGTGAAATAAATCAGTCAGAGAAAGACAAATACCACTTCACTTATATGTGGGATCTAATGAACAAAATAAACAACAAAATAGAAATAGACTCATAGATACAGAGAAC
>NW_005328911.1:0-294 GCF_000412655.1 Myotis brandtii | reverse complement strand
ATAACCTTAAATGTAAATGGATTAAATGCTCCAATCTGAAGACATGATGTAGCTGAATGGGTAGGAAAACATGACCCAACTATATGCTGTCTACAAGAGACCCACCTCAGAACAAAAGACTCACACAGGATGAAAGTGAAGGGATAGAAAAAATTTTAATTGCAAATGGAAACAATAAAAAAGCTGGGGTAGCAATACTCATATCCAACAAAATAGACTTCAAAATAAAGGCCATCACAAGTGAAAACAAAAGTCATTACATAATGCTAAAGGGATTGATCCAACAAGAGGATA
>NW_005328910.1:0-237 GCF_000412655.1 Myotis brandtii | reverse complement strand
GAAATATTTTGATTTTGTTGTTCAGTTTATGCTCTCTGTGAATTTTAGCCATTACCTTTGACTTTGATGGCGGTAAGGGAGCTATAAAGTACTTTTGCATTCAGTGAGGAGATAACAGTCCATCTTGGGGAGGTAACAATCTATGTCCATATCACCAGCACAACTTTCTAATATATAATCATCTTTTCTGTTTTCAGCTGCCACTCTGTGTATCTAATTCCTATCACTTACTGCAAC
>NW_005328909.1:0-225 GCF_000412655.1 Myotis brandtii | reverse complement strand
TCAGTGGTTGAGCGTCGACCTTTGAACCAGGAGGTCCCTGGTTCGAGTCCCGGTCAAGGGCACATGCCCGGGTGGTGGGCTCCATCCCCAGTAGGGGGCGTGCAGGAGGCAGCCGGTCCATGATTCTCTCTCGTCATGGATGTTTCTCTCCCACTGCTTCTCCCTTCCTCTATGAAATCAATCAATCAATATATATATAGATAGATAGATAGATAGATATAGATA
>NW_005328908.1:0-290 GCF_000412655.1 Myotis brandtii | reverse complement strand
CCCACCCAATTTACAACCCCAACCAAGCTGTGTGCAGGGGCTTTTGCACATGAATGGCCTGTCCTTTCTCAGGCTAAAAACCTGTCAAACAAGCTGCAGCTGGGTCAGGGAGCCCCAAAGCTATCAATAAAAGGCCCAAGACCCAGCCCCAGCCTGCCTTGCTTCATAGCTGGGCCACATCTAGGCACTGCCAAACCAAATATAAAGAGGAGGAATCTGCAGTTCTCTCTGTAGCTCCTGCTTGGTGGCCCTGGGCAGTGACTGACTTTGCACCTCCCTGGAGACCCAAG
>NW_005328907.1:0-230 GCF_000412655.1 Myotis brandtii | reverse complement strand
TTAAAGGGCCAGAAGGTCGAGAACCACTGCTCTAGAGAGAGGCTTAGAGACTGGAGCTTGAGGGGCAGCCACTGAGAAATTAGCAGAAAACAGCTGACAGGATGTCTGAGGACAGCCCGGCTGGTGTGGCTCAGTGGCTGAATGTCAACCTATGAACCACGAGGTCACTGTTTGATTCCCAGTCAGGGCATAAGCCTGGGTTGCAGGCTCGATCCCCAGTGTGGAGCGTG
>NW_005328906.1:0-236 GCF_000412655.1 Myotis brandtii | reverse complement strand
TGTTTGTTGGAAGTTTTTTGATTACTGCTTCAATTTCATTTGTAGTTATTGGCCTATTCAGATTTTTTGATTCCTCCTGATTGAGTTTTGGAAGGTCGTATTTTTCTAGGAATATGTCCATTTCTTCTAGGTTGACCAGTTTGTTGGAGTAGAGTTGCTCATAGTGTTGTTTTTTTTGTTGGTTTTTTTTGTTTTTTTTACAATTCTTTGTATTTCTTTGGGGTCTGTTGTTATTT
>NW_005328905.1:0-217 GCF_000412655.1 Myotis brandtii | reverse complement strand
GCTCTATGGCAGCAGTTGCGTGTGTGACGTCACTGGCTCTATGGCAGCAGCTGCGTGTGTGACGTCACTGGCTCTATGGCAGTAGCTGCGTGTGTGATGTCACTGGCTGAGGCCGTGGTGGGCGTGTCCTGGCTCTATGGCAGCAGCTGCGTGTGTGATGTCACTGGCTGAGGCCGTGGAGGCGTGTCCTGGCTCTGGGTCTGTAGCCCAGCCAGAC
>NW_005328904.1:0-207 GCF_000412655.1 Myotis brandtii | reverse complement strand
GTGCCTGGCCAGCCTGGGTGAGGGAATGATGGCTGTTCTCAGGCTGGCCACACCCACTTTAGGGTTGGGGGTCCCCACTGGGGTGCCTGGCCAGTCTGGGTGAGGGGCTGATGGCTGTTGGCAGGCTGGTCAAGCCGCCCCCCACAGTGGGGACCCCCACCCCATGGAGTTTTGGCTAGCCTGGGTGAGGGGCTGATGGCTGTTTGC
>NW_005328903.1:0-459 GCF_000412655.1 Myotis brandtii | reverse complement strand
CTTTTCTTTAATATTGTCTAATTGGAAACAGACTTACCTTTTAAGAAGAAAAAAATAATTACAATGTTTACTTTTTCCATTCTTCTCCAAGTCAGGGACAGCCAATATGGACTAACACAATGAAAAACACATTTAAAACATTAGTAATCCAAATAGAGTATCTCTATAAAAGGTCCTATTAAAAACTACTGAAGGTGGGAATCTAATAATTCTCTGCCTTTTTGTTAGGAGCAAAAGTCCCATGAACGGTAGTGGGATGTTCCAGTATTAATTTGACAAATATTTTTACAAACCACTCTATCCCAGGTATCTTGCTAGGTAGAGCATAGTTCATTCTTTTCCAGGAACCTCAAGTATGCTTACTTGTTTAGAACAGGTTTGTTTGTTTGTTTGTTTCAAATTTTTTTTTATGGAGGCCTTAAATGGTGTTAGGTACTAAATTACCATTACTTTGAACTT
>NW_005328902.1:0-204 GCF_000412655.1 Myotis brandtii | reverse complement strand
AATTGTGCTGCTATGAACATAGAGGTGCATATATTCTGGCTATCAATGGCTATGGTTGTTTTAATTTGCATCTCTCTGATGATTAAGGACTTTGAGCATTTTTTCATATGTCTCTTGACCTTCTGTATGTTCACTTTGGAGGAGCATCTATTTAGGTCCTTTGCCCATTTTTAAAAATATATTTTTATTGATTTCAGAGTGGAA
>NW_005328901.1:0-239 GCF_000412655.1 Myotis brandtii | reverse complement strand
GCCCCTGGCCGGAATCGAACCCGGGACCCCCCAGTCCACAGGCCAGCGCTCTATCCATTGAGCCAAACAAGCCAGGGCTGGTGGATTCTTGTATGTACCCTGACCAGGGATCAAACCCACAGCCTTGATGTATCAGGATGATGCTCTAACCAACTGAGCTACCGGCCACGGCTGGAGAATGTTGGTCTTGAAAAATGGGTCGCTTGTATGCATATATGCAAAACCCATGGACACAGACA
>NW_005328900.1:0-229 GCF_000412655.1 Myotis brandtii | reverse complement strand
AGCCGCCTTGCCTGAGGCCCATGATCTTGATTTGAAATCTGGGCTTAAGGCAAAGCGGCACCCCAGGTCCCAAGGGCCGCTGTGCCCTCGGACCGTGATTGAGATCTGAATGCCGGACCACAGGCAAGGCGTCACCCCAGGACCCAGGAGCGGCCTTGCCTGTGGCCAATGATCGTGATTTCAAAGCCGGACCACAGGCAGGTGGCACCCCTGGACCCAGGAGACGCCT
>NW_005328899.1:0-252 GCF_000412655.1 Myotis brandtii | reverse complement strand
TTTGTAAGATCAGGAGCAAGACAGAGATGTCCACTCTTACTAGTCCTACTCAACACAGTACTGGAAGTCCTAGAACAGCAATTGGACAAGAAGTAAAAGGCAACAAAATTGGAAAGAAAGAAGTAAAACTGATATTATTTTCAAATGACATGATACTGTATATAGAGAATCCCAAAAATTCTACCAGAAACTACTGAAATTGATAAAATAAATTCACTAAAGTAGCAGAATACAAAATAGATATATAAAAAA
>NW_005328898.1:0-202 GCF_000412655.1 Myotis brandtii | reverse complement strand
GTGCATGTAGAGTTGTCTGGAAAGGTATGTGTTAGGTTGGAAAGAGCCCAGGATTGGATACGTGCAGATGTGTGATGAGATAATTGACCCTCCCTGGAATTTCTAACAGATCAGTGTGCCAGACACAGATATCTGCCCCTCCCTGGAATCAACACGACCCCCACGCAGATACTGACTCCTTCCTGAATACCCTGCTGACCCC
>NW_005328897.1:0-245 GCF_000412655.1 Myotis brandtii | reverse complement strand
TTAAAATATATTTTTATTAATTTCAGAGAGGAAGGGCAAAGGAGAGAGAAACAGAAACATCAATGATTAAAGAGAATCAGTGATCCGCTGCCTCCTTCATGGCCCCTATTGGGGATCAAGTCCGCAACCGGGGCATGTGTCCTTGACCAGAATTGAACCCAGGACCCTTCAGTTCACAGGCTGACTGACACTCTATCCACTGAGCCATACCAGCTAGGGCACTTACAGGAATCTTATGGTTCCAG
>NW_005328896.1:0-278 GCF_000412655.1 Myotis brandtii | reverse complement strand
TTTTTGTTGAAATGTTTAGAACACTTATATTTAACTAGAGGCCCAGTTCATGAAAATTTGTGCACCCAGGGGGGTCCCTCAGCACGGCCTACACCCTCTCACAGTTTTGGACCCCTTGGAGGATGTCCACCTGCCGCTTAGGTCTACTCCCTGGGGGACCGGGCCTAAGCTGGCAGTCAGACATCCTCTGGCAGCCCGGGAGCCCTCAGGGGATGTCCCACTGACAACTTAGGCCCACATCGGGAGTGGGCCTAAGCTGTTAGTCGGACATCCTTAGC
>NW_005328895.1:0-211 GCF_000412655.1 Myotis brandtii | reverse complement strand
CTTCCAGAACGACCTTCCAGAACGACCAGTGGGTGGGGGGCAAGGCAGCCAGGGCCACCAGGCAGCCGGGGCTGTGAAGGCCTACTCTTGCACAAATTCCATGCATCGGGCCTCTAGTCTATATATATAAAAGGCTAAGTATACATCCTTCCCTCCTACCTGGAGCTATGATGCGCAATGACCACCAGCAGGCAGATGCTCCAACCGGTAG
>NW_005328894.1:0-230 GCF_000412655.1 Myotis brandtii | reverse complement strand
TGCCCATTTGTGCTTAGTCCCTTCACCTTTTTCACCCCCTGCCCCAACCCCCTTCCCTCTGGCAATCACCAGTTCCCTCTCTGCGTCTGAGTCTGTTCAATTTGTGTTTATTTTGTTGTTCAGATGCCACATATAAGTGAAATCATATGGTATTTGTCTGACTTGGTTTTCATAGGATCTCTCTGACCGCTGTTCCCAGAGCAGTGGAGAAGAGCGTATCTTGGAGGTCA
>NW_005328893.1:0-254 GCF_000412655.1 Myotis brandtii | reverse complement strand
ATCAAAATAAAAAGCTTCTGCACAGCAAAAGAAACAAGATAACCCACTGCATGGGAGAACATATTTGCCAATGATTTCTCTGATAAAGGTTTAATCTCCAACATTTATAGGGGACTCATACAACATAACAAAAGGAAGATAAACAACCCAATCAAAAAATGGGCAACGGACCTAAATAGACACTTTTTGAAAGAGGATGTACATAAGGCTGAGAGACATGAAAGCATGCTCAAAGTCACTAATCATCCGAGAGA
>NW_005328892.1:0-236 GCF_000412655.1 Myotis brandtii | reverse complement strand
CAGCCGATAGAAAGACTGGTCAGTGACTCTGGCCGGTTTGGCTCAGTGGATAGAGCAGCGGCCCTCGGACTGAAGGGTCCCGGGTTCGATTCCGGTCAAGGGCATGTGCCTCGGTTGCAGGTTCCCCGGCCCTGGTCGGGGTGCTTGCAGGAGGCAACCAATCCAATGTCTCTCTCACATCGATGTTTCTCTCCCTGTCCCTCTCCCGTCTACTCTCTCTAAAAATCAATGGAAAA
>NW_005328891.1:0-211 GCF_000412655.1 Myotis brandtii | reverse complement strand
GCCTTTTATTATATAGGACTAGAAGCCCGGTGCACAATAATTTGTTCACTGGCGGGGGGGGGAGTGTCCCTCAGCCCAACCTGTTCCCTCTCACAGTCTGGGACCTCTCGGGAGATAACCACCTGCTGGCTTAGGCCCGCGCCCCTGGTGGCAGATGGCATGGCCAATCCCGCAGTGTCTGCCCTGTCTCCCCCGGTCACAGATGGCAGGC
>NW_005328890.1:0-208 GCF_000412655.1 Myotis brandtii | reverse complement strand
ACACCACACCTTCCTGATCCCACCAAATGCAAAACATTGTCTTCTTTCTGAATTGATTTGGCCTTGCAGGCGATGTTGACCTAGAGTAACCCATGATTTTGTGCATTTGGGATTCTCAAAATAAATCCACTTTCCATGGCCAGTCATAATTCGATGCAAAAAAGACTTTCCTTTGTGCTATTAAAGCAACATTTTATTGATGACTTTT
>NW_005328889.1:0-323 GCF_000412655.1 Myotis brandtii | reverse complement strand
ACCTATCAATAATAATCTTAAATGTAAATGGATTAAAGGCTCCAATAAAAGATGAAGGGTAGCTGAATTGATAAGAAAATATGTTCCATATTTATATGCTGTATACAAGATACCCACCTAATAACAAGTTATGCATAGGCTAAAAGTTAAGGGATGGGAAAATATTCCATGCAAATAGAAACAAAAATATAGCTGGTGTAGCAATACTTATATCTGACAAAGTAGACTTCAAAACATAGACCATAAAAGAGAAAAAGAAGGTCACTACATAATACTAAAGGGATTCATCCAACAAGAGGTGAACCCTTATAAATATATATCCT
>NW_005328888.1:0-516 GCF_000412655.1 Myotis brandtii | reverse complement strand
TGTCATTTTAATTTACATCTCTCTGATGATTAGTGATTGAGCATTTTTCATATATCTCTTGGCCATCTGTATGTCCTCGTTAGAGAAGTATCTATTTTAGGTCCTTTGCTCATTTTTTAATTGGGTTGTTTATCATCCTTCTGTTAAGTTGTAAGTTCTGTTAAGTTGTAAGTTCTTTATATATTTTGGAAATTAACCCCTTATCAGTTGTATCATTGGCAGATATGTTCTGCCATACAGTGGAGATGATGGTGGATCATTTTGATGATGGTTTCTTTTGCTGTGCAGAAGCTTTTTATTTTGATATAATCCCAATTGTTTATTCACCCTTTGTTTCCCTTGTCATAGTGAAACCGGACAATCAATGGGTCCAGGCTGCCTGTCCCTTCTTGAGCCAATTAAGCAGAGACAGGGTTGAATCATATATGAGCATTTATTCCAATAACGCCGGTAGTATGGGAGAGCAGTAGGTCATCCATGAAAATCTGCTTTGCTTCTCCCCATAAGTCAGTTGCT
>NW_005328887.1:0-511 GCF_000412655.1 Myotis brandtii | reverse complement strand
GCTATTGGCCCATTTGTGTGTGGGGTCAACCCTCAGGTTGGCTGACTGTGAGGGTCAACCCTGACCATAGTGTATGAGGTGCTATGCAGGTGCTGACCACATGAAGCAGATTTCAACTCAGCAGGGTCTGGTGCCTGCCAAGATCTTTCTTTGGATATGCTGCTTCTGTAACTAATTGGATCCTACTCTGATTTTGTCTAAAGCTTGCCACTGGGTGTATTGATTCTGGGGCATCTTGGGAGGGATTTTGGTGCAGGCCAATGTCAGATGCTGCCCAATAAGTGGATTCAACACTGGTGCTGGGCAACCTGTTTGTAGCTACATTGTAATCCATAGTTTGTGGCTGTCTCTCCTGGCCTGGGTGTGGGCGGGAAGGACCAAGCTGCACACCAATGCTGGCATTTAACAGTGCCAGGCCTGAGGCAGGTCAGAAAAAGTCTCGAGGCACCCAAGGACAACTCCACTTGCTACTGTCTGCTGGCTGCCTGTTAGGCTCAGTCACTGAAAGAGC
>NW_005328886.1:0-331 GCF_000412655.1 Myotis brandtii | reverse complement strand
GATCTCCCTGCAGGGGGGTTAGTGTCTGGGCTCACACCGACTTCCCCTAACTGTGTCTAGTACAGTAATACACGGCCGTGTCCTCGGTGGTCACGGACCTCAGATGCAGGGAAAACTGGTTCTTGGACGTGTCTCTAGAGATGGAGATTCAGCTCTTGAGGGAGGGGCTTCAGTAAGTGCTACCATCATTATATATAATCCCCATTCACTCCAGCTCCTTCCCTGGGGGCTGGCGGATCCAGTCCCAGGCAAAACCACTGGTTGTGATTGAGAATCCATAGACAGCACAAGTTAGGGAGAGAATCTGTGAGGGCTTCACCAGTCCTGGGCC
>NW_005328885.1:0-835 GCF_000412655.1 Myotis brandtii | reverse complement strand
CTCTACATTATCTTGAATACAAAACTGCTGTGCTGTAGGGTTTGCATAGAGGCGCCAAATAGGTGAAATGCAAATCAGAAGCAAGTCATTGACAGATAAGTTAAAGAGTCATGATGTGAATATTGAGTTTAGGCAAGCATCACAGTCTATTGGCGCCAAGCTAGATTTCTGGTCCTGTACCAAAACGTTATGTGGCTCTTGTTAAGCAGTCATCCATCTAAGTGACTTCAAGGCCCTTAAGACCCGCATAGGCAAAGCTCATCTATCCGTCACTTCACTTCGGTCAGAGCCACAGCAGGTACCGTCATAAAGCTCAGTCCACATAGTCTGATCATTTGGTTACAGAAACACATTTAAAATCTCAGTTTTGTTGTAATTTTATAGTGATATGCCAGCTGGTCTTCATTAAGAACTCTTTTTGATGGGTTAAGGCCTAGCAATGGACTCTGATACAAAGATCAGCAGAATAGGTGAAGTTTTGGAGGAGGACTCCAAATGATTTATGCTTGGTCTTTTGTTTGACTTCAGTGTGAATAAAGGGAAGAAATGGTTTTCTAATAACTAAATGCAGTGGTGCTTTTCAAACACCACAGAATGTTTCCAAAGCAAGAGAAAGTGGCAGAACCCATAAAATTACAAACAATAACAGAAGCAATTTTAAATTCAAAAAGGTGGTTCTGCTGCACATATTTAACCCATATATTAAATCTCACCTTATACAGTAAGAAGAGGCCTGGTGCACAAAATTCGTGCACTCGGGGGAGGGGGGTGTCCCTCAGCCCAGCCTGTGCCTTCTTACAGTCCGGGAGCCCGCAGGGGATGTCTGACTGATGGC
>NW_005328884.1:0-210 GCF_000412655.1 Myotis brandtii | reverse complement strand
CTGATTGGTTGGTTTCTATGCCAGTCAGCATCAAAGCCCCACCTCCTAGGCAGCCATTGGCTCCTCCCACTTCACCCCCATTTGATTCTGATTGGCCGGTTTCTATGCCAGTCAGCGTCAAAAGCTCCACCTCCTAGGATGCCATTGGCTCCTTGCAGTTCACCCAGATTTGCTTTTGATTGGTCAGTTTCTATGCCAGTCAGCATCTCT
>NW_005328883.1:0-939 GCF_000412655.1 Myotis brandtii | reverse complement strand
GGATTGATTTTTGCTAACCATAACACTTTTTTAGATACTCTCTCATGCAGACTTTAATAAATGAGAAAAAGTTAGTGGGTGAAGAGTGATACACATGTATGTTTAAGAGTGCATTGTAGTGCCAGTAGGCCATTAAGGATACTTGAAACAATTCTGGCAGCCTGATACTTAGAATGCTTTCAGCTCTGTAAGGTGCTTATGCAATTATAAAACCTTAAATCGTCAATATGCAAATTATTCTGTTAGGAGACACGTTTTTGTTCTCCATGTTTCTGTTTCTACTGAAGCATGAGTTGTATTTGTATCACTGAGATCACTTATTGTTCTATCCTAATTTATTCATAAGATGCTTTATAAGAAAAGCTGATGTATCCCTCATTGTAAAAGTAAAGAACATACAATGTGAATGCCTTTATTCAATTTAGAATCCTAATGTTTCTGATTTTACATTCTTGTTGCCGAGATGCAGAAGAAGAAGGAAGAATCCTTACATTTATCTACCTCAAAGAATCACTTGGCTAAAGTAACCATCATTCAGCTATGGAATTTGAAAGCCACAAAAGTTTCAATGATAAAAATCTTTTTTTAATAAACCCAAACAACATGAAAGTAGCATTTCAATTTACTTTTAAAAAAAGCCAGTGGAACAAATTGCCTAGAAAACCATCCTTTCCATTTGCTTCTGTCTTTGTAGATGGGCCCTACTTTCCCTTGGTAAAATAATCCAAGATCTCTCCTCATATACCAAATGTCCATTTCAGCCTCATCTGCTTTGTCAAATATGAAAAATTCGACACAGAGCTGTATTTCCTACATTATCTTCTAACTACCTATATAGACATGGATTTGTAACTTATCCCGTTTACAAAGTGGTAGATTTGCAAACCTAATTCAAGGGCCTGAAACAGTGTCTGGCACATTGCAGAAGCTTACACATCA
>NW_005328882.1:0-705 GCF_000412655.1 Myotis brandtii | reverse complement strand
CCCGCTTGCTGAGAGAGAACTTTGGATGCGATTCATACATGACCACTGTGCTTCTTGATGATCAACTTTGTCCAGATCCCTTGTCACCTAATCCAGTCCAATTAAATGAGGTTTGGGTGAGTCTGAGTGTAATCCAGGAGGGCTACATCTGGGCATGGACATCTGGAGGGCAAGGCCAAACAGGAAAGGCTGTTTCTAAAAAATGATCAACAGCCATCCAGGTCCAAGGAGAGCAAGTGAAGGAATAGGTGGAAGGACCAGGAATGACATCCTGAAGTCTGAGCAGCATGGAAAGTAAACCTTAGATAGAGAGGAAGGTTGGCAGCCCAGAGATCCAGGAAAAATAGAGTGAAAGTGACAGCGGAGAGTAGAGCAGGTGCAGCAAACTGCTCAGAATTCAATTCATGAACTCTGGGCTTGTGGTAGACGTGTCTTTTACCTCGCTTGGAACAACAGCCAGAACAATGGCTGGGTGATATATATTGCCTTCAAAAAATTCTACTGACCAATGCTGTGGTTTCTTTCAATCCCTTGCTAATTTGCACAACCCTGTTTAAGCTATAACTGGGAGCTGCTTAGAGAAGAATGCTGAGGAGGGAGAGAGAGGGAGAATACTGTGCTCGTCACTGGCCCTCGTCTGCAATAAACCCTGTCAGCTGGTTGTCCTGCAGACTAGTACTCAGAACTTTGTGGGAGGCCTGGGCC
>NW_005328881.1:0-221 GCF_000412655.1 Myotis brandtii | reverse complement strand
GTCGGTGCTTGGGGGAAATTTTATAGCTCTAAATGCCTATTAATTGAAAAAGTAAAAAAAAAAATATCAAATCAATAAACTGACATTCATCTTAAAAAAAACTAGAAAACTAAGAGAAACCAAACCCAAAAGAAAATCGGAGATAAAAAAAAAACCTGATAAAAACTGATTGGAGAGAAACCTAATAAAAATAGAGAAGAACAAAAAAGAAAATCAATGCC
>NW_005328880.1:0-292 GCF_000412655.1 Myotis brandtii | reverse complement strand
GAGACACAGTGAGGGGAAGTCAGTGTGAGCCCTGACAATAATCTCTCTGCAGAAAGATCTCTGACCACCAGGGGGCGGTCAGGGTCCCTGAACACAAGGATCATCCCAGTAGCAGGTGCAGTTGGACATCTGGGCTGGTTCCTTTGTGGTTTCCATTTCATGTCACAGTTTCCCTCAGGGAATCTCTGGATCCTGATTCTTCGCAGACGTCTGAGTCTCTGTGTTAGAAAGTCTGTTGTAAGCCAGACTCGAGCCGAGATCAAGATGGCGGCATAGGTAAACACCGGAGACT
>NW_005328879.1:0-234 GCF_000412655.1 Myotis brandtii | reverse complement strand
CTCATTTGTGGACTATAAAGAACATTATAAACTGTTGCACAAAAATAGAAAGAGTCAAAGAAGCATCAAACAGACTGTCCAACTACAGTGATAAGGTAGGGAAGGGTTATGGGGGTAAGAAATCAACTGAAGGACTTGTATGCATGCATATAAACACAACCAACAAGACACTGGGGGTGGGGGTGAGGGATGAGGCAAAGTGCCGGGGGGTAGGGGAGGCCAGGGGGAGGTCAA
>NW_005328878.1:0-261 GCF_000412655.1 Myotis brandtii | reverse complement strand
TTATCCAATCCCAGAAGTTGCCCCTTGGTTTTCTCCCGCCTCCTTAATCTATCCCCAATGAATTTCATGTGACCCACACAAGTCTTCTCTTTTGATTGTAATGTATAAAATAAGGTGCAAAAGTGCCATTATTTCCATCTGTTGAGATTTTGCTTCCCGGCAATTGTGGACAGTTTGGCTCAAATAAACTTACAAAAATCTTTACAGGTTTGAATGTTTCTTATGTTGACAGAGGGATGACACTCAGCTGAAATCGCCTGC
>NW_005328877.1:0-941 GCF_000412655.1 Myotis brandtii | reverse complement strand
TTGCCACCCCGTGTCTTCACTGTCCCCGTTCCTTCAGGGAGGGGGTGGGGTGGGGTGCTAACTCCGTGGCTCCCCCAGTCCCCACTCACTCTCTCCTTGCCGTCTGCTGCCGCAGCCTCGTCCTCCACGCCAGCGGCGCCCAAGCGCAGGAGAGACATTAAGAAGACTGGACCAGTGTTTGGTGGCTGCTTATTCCTGCTCCTTTCATTGACAGTATTCAGCATTGTGATCCTAACGGCTTACATTGCTTGGCCCTGCTCTCTGTGACTATCAGCTTTAGGATATACAAGGGTGTGGTCCAAGCTATCCAGAAATCAGATGAAGGCCACCCATTCAGGGCATATTTGGAATCTGATGTCGCCATATCCGAGGAGTTGGTTCAGAAATACAGTCATTCTGTTCTTGGACATGTGAACTGCACCATAAAGGAACTCAGACGCCTCTTCTTAGTTGATGATTTAGTTGATTCTCTGAAGTTTGCAGTGTTGATGTGGGTATTTACCTATGTTGGAGCCTTGTTCAATGGTCTGACACTACTGATTTTGGCTCTGATTTCACTCTTCAGCGTTCCTGTTATTTATGAGCGGCATCGGGTGCAGATAGATCATTATCTAGCGCTTGCAAATAAGAATGTCAAAGATGCTATGGCTGAAATCCAAGCAAAAATCCCTGGATTGAAACGTAAAGCTGAATGAAAAAAAGCCTGAAATGATTCATAGTAGGAGTTTATCTTTAAAGGGGATATACATTTGATTCCATGGGGGAGGGTCAGGGAAGAATGGCGCCTTGACATTGCAGTGTCACAGATCTTTATTTTTAGCAATGCAGTGTCTGAGGAAAAATCACCTTCTTGGCTGCCGCGTGTTCATCTTAAGTATCGTGAGCTTCTATGTATAAATTTAATCCGTGGTCATACTTGTTTTTCCTATCCGAGGCACTGG
>NW_005328876.1:0-264 GCF_000412655.1 Myotis brandtii | reverse complement strand
GCTGGCCCCACCCCCACCACTGCCACTGCTTGCCATCCTTGCAGCGAAGCCTCCCCACCCCGCTCCCCTGCCACTGGTTGTCTCCCTCTGCAGGCGACAGGCGTGGGGTGCAATCACTTGGCTGGCCTGGGCCTCCCTCTGCAGGGCGATTGATGGCAGGGCCCCCAGATTGATCACCCCACAGAGGGAGGCCCTGCCCACCTGCTCTAGTGCCACCAGCCTGGTAGCCTGGGTCTCCCTCTTTCTTTCTTTCTTTCTTTCTTT
>NW_005328875.1:0-544 GCF_000412655.1 Myotis brandtii | reverse complement strand
GCTCAGAGCCGCACCTTGCCCTTGCTCCCTCCTTCCCCGTGCCCTGTGCCTGCTCGGGACTGTTGTCTTTCCAGCCCTCCAGTGTGACCTATCACGCCTCCCGGCCCCAGTCTCCTTCCGGGTCTGAGTCACGCTGGTGCTACTTCCATGGCTCCCTGCCTGTGTCTGGTCTCCTCCCCATCGGGACTGTTTCCCAAGCCATTTCCAGAGTAATCTTTCTGCAACGCTTCTCAAGAGCTCTGGAGTGCCCCATTGCCAGCTTGGGTGGTTTCCAGAAGTTAACCACAGAACTTGGAAAGGAAGGCCATGTGCCCAAAGGGTTGCTTGAGCTTGCCGACCCACTGGGGCCCCGGAGAGGCTCTGAGGACCTCTAGGGTATGGTGTGCCCAGGTCTCTGCCCCTCAGAGCCACGTCAGCTCCTGCAGAAAGAGCTGGGAGAGTTTGCTCGAACCTCCTTCCACCACTCGGTGTACAATCCTCCTCCCTTGGAAGCTCTTTCCCCCCAAATGTCTTCTTTCTGAAGTCAGTGGTCTCTGCCCTGCTT
>NW_005328874.1:0-203 GCF_000412655.1 Myotis brandtii | reverse complement strand
TTCGATTCCCTGTCAGGGCACATGCCTAGGTTGCAGGTTTGCTTCCTGGTTTGGGTGTGTGCGGGAGATAAACAGATCAATGTTTATCTCTTACATTGATGTTTCTCTTTCTCTCTCTCTCTCTCTCCCTCTTCCTGTCTCTCTAAAAATCAAATGGTGAGGATTTAAAAAAATGCAGTGGTGGAAGAGGAAGTGAGAGATTG
>NW_005328873.1:0-469 GCF_000412655.1 Myotis brandtii | reverse complement strand
CCTGTGTTTTCTATCAAAATGACTTCTTGCGTGAGTTTTGGGACACCCTATACAATCCTATTATTTTAAGTTCAGAATAGCGATTGCTTTCGAGGGTTCCCGGGAGGGATTCAGAGTCCTGGTGTCACACGTCCCTCGAGGGAGGGGCATTGTGCAGCGAGCCCGAGCTGCTCAGGCGCAGGGTCAGGGAGATGCATTTGTGTTCTGCTGCCCGGAGCTGGCCCTGCACAGCGAGGTGCCCACCGAGCAGGCCATCAGGAAATGAATGAACCCAGCAGCCCTGCAGGCCTCGCCGGGGACGCTTTGTTGCCATGGTGACCCTGGGCAGCTGAGTCTAATCCTACAGCGGGAGACCCGGCGGCATGGCTTAGAAACTACCTCCTACCTTAGCGGGGAGTTCTGAGCCCTAAGTGCCCGGGGAATTGATCAAGACATCAAGGGTTTCTGGACATTAGATTTCATTTTACAC
>NW_005328872.1:0-213 GCF_000412655.1 Myotis brandtii | reverse complement strand
ACTTATATATGTCTCAAGTATTCAAATTAAAAAAAAACAAAAACAAAGAAGGTTAGTCACTGAGAGCAATAGAAGCAGCAAGGATAATGCCAAGATTTCCTGGAAGAATTGATTTGACCTTGACTGAGAAGAGGAGGATTTGGAGAGGATATGGTCAGGAGGTAGGGAGGATAAAAATCTTTGTTTTGCACACGTTACAATAGAGGTGCCCAA
>NW_005328871.1:0-293 GCF_000412655.1 Myotis brandtii | reverse complement strand
ATAAAATATTAAATAAAAAAATAAAAAAGAGCACTCCTTCTTCAGATGTGTAAATAAAATAAATGGCTTGTGTGACTCAGTGGTTTAGCATAGACCCATGAACCAGGAAATCATGGTTTGATTCCTAGTCCAGAACATGCCTGGGTTGAGGGTTCAGTCCCCAGTAGGGGCTGTGCAGGAGGCAGCTGATCAATGATTCTCTCCATCATTGATGTTTCTATCCTTCTCTTCCTCTCCCTTAATCTCTCTGAAATCAATAAAGACATCTACACTAATAAAAGAGAAACATGCAA
>NW_005328870.1:0-368 GCF_000412655.1 Myotis brandtii | reverse complement strand
TCTGTGGACTAATGAGTTTGCCGACCACTGGCTTAGGCCGTGGCAGGAACCTCAGAAAGATCTCAACGCACTCCTATTCTGACTCAACTCTCAGGAAAGACAACCATATCTATAATAATAAAAGGGCAATATGCTAATTAGACTGGATGTCATTCCGGTAGTCCTTCTGGACGAAGCCGGTGCAGGCAGCCGGGGGAAGGAAGGCCTACTCTTGCAAGCATTTCGTGCATCGGGCCTCTAGTATCTATATAGAAACTTTATCTCGCCCTGGCTGGTGTGGCTCAGTGGATAGATCGCTGGCCTGCGGACTGAAGAGTCCGGGTTCGATTCCGGTCAGGGCACATGCCCCGGTTTCAGGCTCGATCCCC
>NW_005328869.1:0-204 GCF_000412655.1 Myotis brandtii | reverse complement strand
CTGTAAACCCCCCGTTGGCCTGGTCACCCCATTTCCCGAAGGGAGACAGGAGAGGGACCTGTCTCAGCCGTGGGACCTGGGGACCCGGGTCAGGGCCAGGCAGTGGCGACTGTGACAGCTCCCTGGGGTGCAGCGTGAGGCCAGGGCAAGGACCCCCATCTCAGAGGGAACAGGCAATGGGACCTGGGGGGACAGAGCGGTGGC
>NW_005328868.1:0-1496 GCF_000412655.1 Myotis brandtii | reverse complement strand
TTTAAATAGCACACATAGTGTCTGAGAGAAGTAGTACATTGATATCAGCCACTAATGTGTAAACAAGGTTAATATTTCACATTATTTGATGAGACCATTCATTAATTCATGGCTTCATTCAATATATAATATCGAATACCCACTGTAGGCTGAAAGCTATATCATAGGCTCTGGGTATATAATTGTGAGACCAGGCAGACACCAACATGGAGCTGCCAGTCTAGTGGGGGAGAGGGACAATAATCAAATAATCACAAATACATAGTTACAAACTGTAATTATGTCTCCAAAGGAGCAGTATTTTAGGGAACCAGGAAAGTGTAAATCTAAAGGATGAGTTTGAGGGCAGTGGGAGAGATGCTGGGAGACCCAGGCCAGGCAGAAAATAAAATAACAAACAGCACGCTTGCCAAGACTTGAGGTGGGAAGCAGTTTTTTCAGAAATGCTGCAAAAAGCCAGCGTGGCCAGAGGGGGTCCTAGCAAGAAATGAGGTTGGAGAAGGGGCTGGGAGCCAGATCAGGCAGGGCCTCCATATTTTGCTGGAAGAAGCAGTTTGTAAAAAAGGAATTCAGGATTTGGGAATGTTCACAAGGGCAGGTACGAAGGGCTGGGGGCAAAGTGGTGGACATTGGGCTGGAGGGATGAGATGTCAGCTGGGTAAGACACCCCCAACGGCTTCGTTAGCCACGGACCTCCTCCCCCTCATTATCCACCTGGGCTTCCTGGGGCAGAATGGCCTTGGCTGGGACCCATTATTGCACCCGAGAACACTCCAGGGCCCGCACAGCCTTGCCAAGGCCTACCTTTCTACCCTCATAGACTTGAAAGTCCGTGCCCCACTTTGCCTTTCAGCCGCCTGGGAGGATTCCAGCAGAAGTCCATGCCTGACTCTGTTAATTGAATTACAGAGGAAAAGGCCCTAGTGCATTCAGCAAACCGTAATCCATCTCCACATTACCTTTCAATGTTGAATGTTTTAAAAAGCCCACTGCGGCATGCCTCTACAGCGGCCCTTAATTGACATAATATGGGTCACCTGTCTACATGGAATTAGCTGTGGAGCTTCCAGAACAACCTACTTTCCCTCCCTTCTGCCTTTAGTTCTTGAACTTAATACATCACTGCTGCTCAAGTCAGTTCTGAGCCATTATTTAACAAAGAGGCGTACAGCTGAGAGCTTTGCTCCTCGCTTCAGAATGTGCCTAGCAGTGCCATTGGGGAAGTGAGTAGGGAACCAGGTCGGGGCCTTGGGAGCTGGTTCAGGGCCCTGTCAGTGCTGCACACCGAGACGGTCAGCTCAGCTTTTGCAAACATGTGAAAGAAAAAGTGTAAATGGCTTGGTGCCATGCTTTAATGTTTCATGCTCTTAAGGTCAGGCTTGATGAAAACTGTGTGTGTGTGTGTGTGTGTGTGTGTGTGTGTGTTTGGGAGGGGGAGATGCATGAGAGTAAATTGGTTAAGGAGCAGGATGTGAGAATGAAATAGTCCCTGAGCA
>NW_005328867.1:0-976 GCF_000412655.1 Myotis brandtii | reverse complement strand
GACCCAGAGGTTGAGAACCGCTGATCTAGATTTTCAGATAATACTCTCTGCTACCCTCTCTGCTTCCTCTCCCAATCTCAGGTCAGGCTGTCTCAGTCCTCCACTACTGTACCTCCTGGTTAATTTTTTTTTCTTGAAAACTTCTCTGGTCATAATTCTTAGTGACTTTAGTATCCTTAGAGATCAGGGTTTCCTAGTCCTGGCACTATTGACATTTGGGGCCAGATCATTCTTGCTTATGGGGGTCTGTCCTGTGCATTGGAGGAATTTGAGCAGCATCTCTGGTCTCTACCCATTCAGTGCCAGTATCATTCCCATCTCCCGAGTTGTGAGAATAAAAAATGTCCCCAGATATCACAAAGTGTCCCCTGGGGGACAGCATTGCCCTTGGTGGACAACCACTGAGCTTGATGATCCATATTACGGAACTCTCTTACTGGAGATAGGAACGGGGCAGGGGTTCTGGTGAGGAGATGCTTCCGAATTAGGGTTGCTGGATTGAGCAAATAACAATACAGGATGCCCATTTTCATTTGAATTTCAGATACATGAGCAAAAAAGAAGAATCAGTGTAAGTTGATCCTGTGCAATATTTAGGACACACTTATGCTGAAAATTATTTATTGTTTATCTTACATGAAATTCAAATTTTACTGGGTACCCTGCACTTTATTTGGTAACAGCTTCTCCAAATGACTGAGTTAAGCTTGTTCGGAGGCAATTGCAATGGATTTCTTGAAACTCTGAGGCCACTTGGGGATGTGGCTGAAGCAGAAGCAGTTCCCACATCTCTGAGGGGGCTCCTCCGGGGGTTTAATGGCATCTTCCCTCTGCTCTCCCAGTGCATCGGGAGGTAGACCGGAAGGAAGCACACTGACCCCAACGACTCCCGTGAGACTCTAAGTGCATCCTCTCCCCTGGGCCTCCCACCGGGAGGATCACCCTTCTGGATTTGGTGTTCAGCACTCCTTTCCTC
>NW_005328866.1:0-386 GCF_000412655.1 Myotis brandtii | reverse complement strand
AATGATTTTGTTATCTGACTCAGCCGAACAAACAGATAAATGGCAAGGAAACCAGTTCATATTAATAACTGATGTCTATGATTTGTCCTGATTTTAAGTCATTTGATTTTATGTCCTACTAGAGGCACGGTACACGAATTCGTGCACGGGTGGGTTTCTCCGCCTGGCTGGTGATCGGGCCAAGATCAGGGCCAGCCGGCCTGGGTGAGGGACTGCAAGAGGTTGGCCGGCTGGAGGGGAGGTTGGCTGTGGGAGCACACTGACCACCAGGGAACAGCTCCTGCATTGGGCATCTGTCCCCTGGTGGCCAGTGTGCATCATAGTGACCGGTTGACCGATCATTCGGTCGTTCAGTCACTTAGGCTTTTCTGTATATAGATACCTTC
>NW_005328865.1:0-326 GCF_000412655.1 Myotis brandtii | reverse complement strand
ACCTCATTGTCATTTTGATTTGCGTCTCTTGGATGATCAGTGATTTTTGAGCACTGTTTCATATGCCTTTTGGCCTTCGTATGTCCATTTTGGAGAAGTGTCTATTGAGGTCCTTTGCCCATTTTTTAACTGTGTTGTTTACCTTCCTTTTGTTAAGTTGTATGAGTTACCTGTAGATTTTGGAGATTAACCCCTTATCGGATGTATCATTGGTAAATATGTTCTCACATGGAGTGGGCACTCTTGTTATTTTGTCGATGGTTTTGTTATTTCGTTCATTGTGCAGAAGCTCTTTATTTTGATGTAGTCCTATTTATTTATTTTCT
>NW_005328864.1:0-754 GCF_000412655.1 Myotis brandtii | reverse complement strand
ATTATTTGTCCTACAGAGTTTCCCTGTCTGGATTTTGCAGACTGCATCTCTAGAATAGTTAATGCCCCCAGGATTTTGCATAAATTGGCAGTTCAATCTAGAGTTTCATCAGATTCGGGTTCAGTGTTCTGGGCTAGACTCCTTTACCATGGGGCTGCCCTTCCCTCAGGAGGGTCACAGAGCCTGAGGGTCTGTTTCTGTGATTCAGCAGATGCTGATCATTGTCACCTGGGTGCAATGCTCTTTTGTCTTTTGTGGGTGATATTGATGCAGATGGTTGCTCTGTAATTACAGTATAACATAGACATGTATGTCTCATGTGTTATTTAAAAAATTTTTTTAAAAAGAACATGGGCATTTTAATAGGCAGTATGGAGCCACTGAAGGCTTTGTGCAGAGCAAGGACTGGTCAAGTCCAGAGGATACAGCAGAGTGTCTTGTAGATTAAAGCTGGGCCTTAACAGCTAAAATTTCAGTTTGTTAAATCCAGAGGCCAAGTAAGCAGTGCTTTGAGGCCCACATCCATGAACCTACACTCTGGACACTTAATACTATAGTAGAGATTATGCTTCTGCCTCCCTCCGGGTCATTTCAGGAAGTGATGAGCAGCCCAAGTCAGAGATAGGTGAAGGAGCCCTTATCGGTCAATGTTTATCATAAATAAGAGAATGTTTCTTTGTGCCGCATCCAGCACGGGCAGATTCGGTGAGCCTGAGTAGGGGCAGTGAAGGATTAAAGAAGACAGACAAGAGCA
>NW_005328863.1:0-829 GCF_000412655.1 Myotis brandtii | reverse complement strand
CAGCCACTCCTGCAGCCCAGGCGCCTGGACGCAGCCCTCCGGCTGTGTGTCCATCGTCCGCTGAGTGCGATTAGAGATGGGCCCGATGAGTGAGAGAACCCGAGAAGGGAATGGCTCTTCTAGATGCAGTGTGAGATGTAGCTCTGCAGAGCACTCGCTCACCACGCGCTGTAACTTCCTTTTCCCGGACAGTGGCTCCTGCCTGCGCTCTGCGTCTCCCCAAGTCTCCGCAGCACTGAGTCCCGTGCGCAGCCGGACGCTCGCCACTGCGTTCCTGCGCCCAGTCCTCGAGATCACTAGTGAAGCAGGTGCTGCTCTCACAAAACCAACCTCCGTCCCTGTCAGCAGAGAACAGGGTAGGCCCAGGGGATCTGACCGCAGAGCCCCAGCGTCCAGCCGCTACAATCCCTCAGGAGGTTGTGATAACTCCTTACCGAAGGCCCCTCTGTCCCCCCTCGTTCTCGGGCACTGCAATGGGTGGAAACGTGAGCGACAGCTAACACGCTCGCCCCCCTTCCAGCTCCTACCGGACGGGGCACCCTAGGCAGCCACTTCACCTCTGTGGACCTTGATTTTCGGAAGGATTCGGGCAGGTGACCTCTGAACTCTGAAAACGAGTGATGATTCGACTGGTGCTAATCTCCTCCTGACTAGTTAGCAGTTTGGCAATAAGACCAGGCCTCAAGTACCCTAAACTACTGTCCCGCAGCCACCGGGCGAAGCCAGGGCGCAGCCCCGGGAAGGCGGGCTGAGAGCGGGTGCTTGCGTGAGCCGTGCCTGCAGACAAGGGTCCTATGGACAAAGGACGGCTGGATGCATCAACATTAAA
>NW_005328862.1:0-208 GCF_000412655.1 Myotis brandtii | reverse complement strand
CTCCCCTGCTGGCCCGGTCACTCCCAACTGCCCTCCCGTGGGCCCAGTTGCCCCTAACCGCCCTCCCCTGCTGGCCCGGTTGTTCCTAACTGCCCTCCCCTGCTGGCCCAGTCGCCCCTAACTGCCCTCCCCTGCCGACCTGGTCCCTCCCCCAACTGCCCTCATCTGCATGCCCGGTCACCCTTAACTACCCTCCCCTGCTGGCCTG
>NW_005328861.1:0-213 GCF_000412655.1 Myotis brandtii | reverse complement strand
TTATAATGATTTTAAGAGTAAGCTCCAATTATAATTAGTATACTAGTATTTATTTTTCAGAGGTAACGCTTGCTACAAAATATGTTCTCTGGTGGTCTCCAAGTGGAAAATTTTTGGCATATGCAGAGTTTAATGATACAGATATCCCAGTGATTGCCTATTCCTATTATGGTGAAGAGCAATATCCTAGGACAATAAATATTCCATACCCAA
>NW_005328859.1:0-1958 GCF_000412655.1 Myotis brandtii | reverse complement strand
TGTGTGTGTGTGCATGTGTGTGTGCTTGGAAAGGAAGGAGAGAATTGTCAATAAATAAAGTAGGTCTTGCTTCATGTGTCAGATTTTGCAGTACAACGGATCACCCAAAATGTACTGGCTTTACACAACACTTCACTAGTGTTCTTTTGTCAATGGGTTGACTGCATAGTTCTGCTGATCTGAACTTGGTTGAGAAGATCTAAACCAGGCCTACTCATGAGTTTAAGTCAGCTACTCAGTTGGATGGAGAGTGGACTAAACTTGAATGGCTCACCTCTAGTCCATGTGGCATTTCATCCTTCTACAGGCTAATCCGAGTTTAGTAGCATGGCGGCACAGTAGGGTTTCCAGGGAGTGAACAGAAGCAGGGAAGGCCTCTTTCCCTAGACACGGAACTAGCAAGGTATCCCACCCACTGCATTCTATTGGCCAAAGTAAATCCCAGAGTGAGCCCATAATTAAACAGGAAATATAAACTTTATTTCTTGAAGAGTTACACAATCACTGAAAGAAAGCATAGATATAGAGACAGATGGAAAATTTGCATCATTTTTTGCAATCTATCTCCAGTCAATAGTACTTAATAGTTTTGTTCTGACCAAAATAATCAAGATAAACCAAATTATATGTTGTTTAGTTATCTTTATAAGAAGATGAGACAGGGCTGTGTTAGAGTATGAGGTAGGGTAGGTTGATTTTTCCATCCTCTTCTCCAACATGTTCTTGTTTTCTGGTATGGGAAGCGCTTTGATAAATTCTGTTGAGTACCAAATTATGACAGATACTTTTAGTGTGTGTGAATAAAGAGCTTCTCTGTCTTACAGCACTTACTAAGAAACCTTTCTTTGTATTCCATCAGATGTAGAAACAGATCATGGAAACAGTTAAGGACAGTTATGGGAGAGAGCAACCACCCAGACAGCATAGGTTCTCTGCCTCTACACAACAGTAACGGATAAAAAGTGATGAGGGTCCTAAAGGATTTCAGGAATTCCAAAAGAATGGGTAAGAACAGCTAAAAGCTGGTGTCATGGACTAACTTTGACAAATTCTAGGAAATTTAACATTCAATATTTAGAATACTGAGAGAATTATAGTGGGTTTCACTTAACAAATAAGAAAGAAGGTATTCATTCGTAAGAAGCTTTGAAAAAAGCATCATGGCACAATGGAGGGCCGGGGAGGACAGGACACCAGTTTTATAGCTAAAAAGGTGAGTTTGATCAGTTTCAATTCCAGGGAAGATGGAACAATGACACTACACCTAGATAGGAGGCATAATACAGCCATTTCAGAACTCTGAGGAGTACATAATAGAAGCCAAATTGAAGAAGAAGGCCATATTTCAAAGTACCACAGAATCTGTAGTGAATTTACCATCTCTCCCCCATCTCTGGTATTCCCTGACCTGGATTCAAAGCAGTCTCAAGTGCAGAACTGGTCATCAGGAGAACACCAAGAGAAGCCCTCTAAGCGAAAGGAGAAGGAAGGGGAATGATCATGCTCTGAGTGGAGGAAATTCCCATTACTCTTTTAAAAAAAAATAAATATATATTTTCTCCATTCTCTCATGCCCCAATGTCACATAATCGTGTATGGCAGCTGTGATGGTAGTTCAGTTGCAGGGGGAGACTGGAGGTCCCAACAGTTCTGAGGCAGAGGAAACTGTTCCATCAATAGGAGAGTCTGTGGTTCCAAGAGATGGAAATGAATCACTGTTGCATTTCCCCTCTCTGTCCTCGCACCTAAGGTCATGGAAGCAGCTGTAGTCATGAGAAATTCACAACACACCAGGCTTACCATATTCCCAGATTTCTGGCTGGAGAGGAGAACTGAAGAAGAGAGCCTCAGAGATCTGGAAAACATCACGGAGACCACAGAAAGGCGGGAGCTTAGGAAAACAAGACGTGAAGTTGGGCTCACCCAAAGCTGCACATGTGTGGATCCAACTCCAAACG
>NW_005328858.1:0-216 GCF_000412655.1 Myotis brandtii | reverse complement strand
TCCTCCTCCTCCTTCCTCTTCTTCCTTCTTCCTCTTCCTTCTTCCTCTTCTTTCCCCTTCTTCCTCTTCCTTCTTCCTCTTCTTTCTCCTTCTTCTTCTCCTTCTCCTTCTCCTTCCCCTTCCCCTTCCCCTTCCCCTTCTCCTTTTTCTTCTTCTTCTTAACTCATCTGTATTTAAACTATTCTAATACGTATCTCTCAGGACACTAAGTACTGA
>NW_005328857.1:0-568 GCF_000412655.1 Myotis brandtii | reverse complement strand
CACAGAGCTTTAAATAAATTACTTAGCACTCCCAACACGGTTAGGAAAAAAGTAAATCATAGTGCTAGTTAGGATGATAAAAATTACAAGGGCAATCACTGCCACCATAAGAACAAGAAAAAATGGTAAACTGGTAAAATATTGTTCTTGAAGACTTAAAAATACTATAGATGCAAAGAAGCCTAACAATGCCAAATTATGGAGATGGTCACCTTCTGCTTAGTTGAGCAGGGACAGTGCCCCTTTCATTCCCTGGGCCATCTGCTGAGCATCAGCATGGGTACACATTGGCCTGGCACAGAAAGTGAGATGGATAAGGAGAAACCAACTAAGTTTAAGTAGCCCTGTGGGTGCCCTAACTGGTTTGGCTCAATGGATAGAGCGTTGGTCCATGGACTGAATGATCCTGAGTTCGATTCCGGTAAAGGGCACATACTTTGGTTGCATGCTTGTTGCAGGAGGCAACCAATTGATGTGTCTCTCTTTCACATCGATGTTTCTCTCTCTGTGTCTTTCCCCCTCCATTCCACTCTCTCTCTAAAAATGAATGGAAAAATATCCTTGGGTG
>NW_005328856.1:0-216 GCF_000412655.1 Myotis brandtii | reverse complement strand
GTCCCAGGGCTGGGGGGGACTAGGTTTGGGTTTTGGAGCGCTGGGAGTGCTTCCGGCTGGGGGCTGCATGAGACACCCTGAGGCTCTGTCCTCTGACCCTAGACCCGCCTGGTCCCTCAGAACCGCTCCCCGTGCCTGTGCATTGCGGGGACCTCAGCAGGGGAGGTGGAGGGGGCAGGTGGCAAACTCCCGACCTCGGCTAAAGCTGGATTCAGG
>NW_005328855.1:0-227 GCF_000412655.1 Myotis brandtii | reverse complement strand
GGCTTCTGGGGCCGGCCTGCGGCCCGGGATCAGATCCGATCATGGGCAGAAGGCAGGTTGCTTCTGGGGCCAGCCTGCAGCCCGGGATGAATCTGATCATGGGCAGCAGGCAGTTGGCTTCTGGGGTCACACACGGGGGCCTGGATGGTGGCTCACACTGGCGGCTTGTGCTGTCCTGCCCTGCCTGCAATATTCAAATTAGCCGCCATCTTTGTTGGCAGTTAATT
>NW_005328854.1:0-858 GCF_000412655.1 Myotis brandtii | reverse complement strand
ACCCATGCACGAATTCATGCACCGGGCCTCTAGTTCTGTTTATAATTGCATCAAAAAGGACGTAATTCCAGGAGGTGAAAAACCTGTACACTAAAATCTATGACATTGATAGAAGAAATTAAAGACACTATAAATGAAAAGATTTTTCTATTCTTATAGTTTAGAAGAATTAATATTGTTAAAATGCCCATATTACACAAAGCAATCTACAGATTTAAGACAATCACTATCAAAATCCCAATGGTATTTTTCACAGAAATAGAACAAACAATTCTAAAATCTGTGTGGAACCAAAAATGACTCCAAATAGCCAGAGCAATCTTGAGAAAGAAGAACAAAGCAAGAGACATCATGCTTCCTGGTTTGAAACTATATCCCAAAGATATAGTAATCAAACAGTATGGTGTCAGCATAAAAACAAACACATAGATCAATGGAACTGAATAGAAAGCCCAGAAATAAACTTAACTATATATGTTCATTAATCTATGACAAAGGAGCCAAGAATATAAAATGTGGGGAAAGATAGTCTCTTCAATAAATGGTGTTGGCAAAACTAGACAGCCACATACAAAAAAGTTAAATTGGACCCCTTATTTTATACCATACAGACATAACTCATTTTATGTGCCTTGCCTTACTGAGCTTCACAGACATATTGTTTTTTTTTACAAATTGGAGTTTTGTGGCAACTCTGCACAGAGCAAGTCTATTGGTACCATTTTTCTAACAGTATTTGCTCATTTTGCGTCTCTGTGTCACATTTTGCTAATTTGTACAATATTTCAAACTTTTTCATGATTATATTTGTTTCTTTGATCTGTGATCTGTGATCTTTGATATCACTATTGTAACTGT
>NW_005328853.1:0-203 GCF_000412655.1 Myotis brandtii | reverse complement strand
ATGTGCAGCCAAGGTTGAGAACCACTGTTCTAGATCTTTGAAATATGCCGTTAGTATTTTAATAGGTATTGCATTGAATCTATAGATTGCTTTAGGTAGTATGGACATCTTGATGATGTTGATTCTACCAGTTCATGAACATGGGCTGTTCTTTCATTTGTTTACTTCTTCCTCTATCTCTTTTTTCAATGTTCTGTAGTTTT
>NW_005328852.1:0-210 GCF_000412655.1 Myotis brandtii | reverse complement strand
GATTTATAAAAAGGAAAGAAAAACTTTTCTTTTTTTAACATAATCTTTTTATTTTTAATGATTTTAGAGAGGGAGGGAGGGGGAGAGAGAGATAGAAACATAAATGATGAGAGAGAATCATTGATCTGCTGCCTTCTGCACGCCCCCACCACCCCGCACTGGGAATCAAGCCTGCAATGGGGTGTGCCCAGACTGGGAATTGAACCATGG
>NW_005328851.1:0-354 GCF_000412655.1 Myotis brandtii | reverse complement strand
CAAAAGCACATACTGCCCAGGTTAGGATTTCATCTTTGCCCTTTGTCAGCTGTGTGAATTTGCTATTGTCACTGCCTCCTCCAGGCACTTTGTGTAACAAGATGCAAGGCCATTCTCCCTGGGTTATATTAATTGTATGCATATCTGCTTTCCTCAACACACCAGATCACCTAATAATATTGACAATAATAGAAAATATTTGTAGAGATTTTATCTTACCCTTTTTCTATGAGGTTAGCCATTTAAAGGCCCTGTATCACTTAACACAATAGCAACTCTAGGTGAACAGCATTCTTTTTATTTGTGTTATACAGATGGAGAAACAGAGACCAGAGAATAAGTTATTTGTAGCCA
>NW_005328850.1:0-459 GCF_000412655.1 Myotis brandtii | reverse complement strand
CTGGCTCTTATTAAAATGTCTTTAAATCGATGTAAAGTTCTTAACCCAACAACTTTGCTACATTTTTTTTGCAGGCTGAAGACATCCACAATTTTGTTTAGTCCACTGACCAACTTCTTCTTTTTTTTTTTGCTTAATGTATTACAAAGGGTATTACATATGTGACCATTGTTATCCCCGCCCTTGACAATCCCCTGGCCTCCCCTACCCCCCAGTGTCTTATGTCCATTGGTTATGCTCAGATGCATGCATACAAATCCTTTCGTTTATCTCTTAACCACCCACCCCCCTCCTCCCCAACCCTCCCTGGCCTTCCCGCTGCAGTTCCACAATCTGTTTGAGGGCAGCTCTGCCTCTGTATCTATTATTGTTCAAAAGTTTATAGTTGACCAGCTTCTTGATTCTAGGAATGGTTTATAGGGAAGTCCTTGCTAATGCTGACTTAATTTGGTCTATAGA
>NW_005328849.1:0-794 GCF_000412655.1 Myotis brandtii | reverse complement strand
TTTTCTAACAATTTCTAGTGCGTAGGGTGACCAACCACTTCAGCTCTCCCAGAACTCTCCCCCTTTGGCACTGAAGGTTCTGCAGCCTGAGAAACCCATCCTTTGCAGGGAGACCAGATGGTTCGGCACCGGGGAAGGAGTACCGGCTGTTGCGCAACCACCATGAGGACATTCACTGAGTTTGAAATTCAATGGACACACCCACTGCTCCACAACAGTCCTCGCTGATGGCTAGTGAATACAGGAAGGTTGCCCCTACTCGTCCTATTAAAAATGGACCATTCCTCTAATTAAGTTGTTCAAGCCTCCAACCAAGAAGCTATCATCGAAAGTCCACATCTGGGGACTGTCAGGCCAGTCAGCCAAATCACACAGGAAAAACACTCTCTTTTGGAACAGTCTGGGATTTGTTGGTTTTTGTGTGTGTTTTTTCAACCAATTTAACATGGATAAAAAGATATCTTTGTTTCTTTTTCTAGTTCTTGCTTAAGTGGTACCTTTGTCAAAATGTCTGTGATTATACAGTGACAGGCACAATGCAAGTCCTTATAGGTACTTTTTCCTTCAAGTTACTCAGTATCTTAGAAACTTTATTTTTAGCAAAGTGCTTTTAATAAGAGGTTTTTGAAACGAAGGTATGGAATACACAGGTAAGAACAATTCAGTTCTGTGCTCCGCCAGGCTGGCCACCTTCCACAGCAACTCCTTCCCGGGCCATCCCACAGCAACTCCTTCCCGGGCCATCCCACCGCTATCCGTCCACGCTGAGGAAACACATGCCTAAACCCAGCATC
>NW_005328848.1:0-242 GCF_000412655.1 Myotis brandtii | reverse complement strand
CATACTTAGGCTGTGGGCTCGATCCCTGGTTGGGGCACATATGGGAGGTACCTGATAGATGTTTATCTCTCATATTGATGTTTCTCTCTCTCTCTCTCCCCCTTCCTCTTTCTATAAAATCAATACAACAAACATCTCCTGAAGTGAGGATTTAAAAAAAATAAAAATAAACATTTAAATTTTATTTTTCCTTACCATTGTTTGATCTTTTCTTTATATAATTCTGTTTCAGGCCTATGCCA
>NW_005328847.1:0-274 GCF_000412655.1 Myotis brandtii | reverse complement strand
AATAATTAACTAATATTATAATTATTCCCCCCTTATTTTTAATATTTTTAAATTTATTTGATTATTCTATAAATGAATGCTACTGTAAAATATTAAATACAACTATTTTTATTTAGGAGTTTACATTTAGTACATTTATAAAATTATATATTTATAATTTTACATGAATATTTACATTTGTATATAGTGTTTAAGATTAGAGTGTGTAAAAATTTATTCAACAAATATCTTACAAAGCAATTGATTTTGAAAAATCTTTCAAATGCATTGTATG
>NW_005328846.1:0-288 GCF_000412655.1 Myotis brandtii | reverse complement strand
TCTTCGTTAATCCTCACCGGAGGATATTTTTCCATTGGTTTTCTAGAAAGAGTGGAAGGGAGGGAAGAGGCAGAGAAAAGAGAAAGATCGATGTCAGAGAGACGCATCGATGGGTTGCCTCCTGCACTTGCCCCAACCGGGGCCCGGGGGATTGAGCCTGCAACCGAGGTCTGTGCCCCTGACCAGAAATCCACCCAGGATCCTTCAGTCTGCGGGCCGGTGCGCTATCCACTGAGCCAAACCAGCTAGGCCTCATCACTGATGTTTCTATCTCTCTCTCCCTTCCTC
>NW_005328845.1:0-208 GCF_000412655.1 Myotis brandtii | reverse complement strand
GCGGCACCCTGTGTCCCAGGAGCCGCCTTGCCTGCATATCTTGATTGAGATTTGAAAGCTAGACCACAGGGAAGGTGGCACCCAGGGACCCACGAGCCGCCTTGCCTGCGGACCGTGATCATGATTTGAAAGCCTGGTCTCAGGCAAGGCGGCAACCCAGGACCCAAAGCCGCCTTGCCTGCAGCCATGACCCTGATCGTGATTATGA
>NW_005328844.1:0-247 GCF_000412655.1 Myotis brandtii | reverse complement strand
TCTAAAGTTTTATATATGTCTCCTTTTTCCCCGATTGGCAACCCCCACCACCCAGCCATTCCCACCCCGGGCTAGCCCACACTACCCCAGGGTCTGTGTCCATTGGTTATGCTAATATGTATGCATACAAATCATTTGGTTGCTCTCTAACACCCCCACCTCCCCTGCCATTTGTCCTTCTTATTTAATTATTTTGTTGTTGTTGTTCATCTGTTTGTCTTATTATGGTATTGTTGACATACATCAT
>NW_005328843.1:0-298 GCF_000412655.1 Myotis brandtii | reverse complement strand
CCAATTTTCCCAACACCATTTCCTGAAGAGACTGTCTCTGATCCATTGTACATTCTTGTCTCTTTTGTCAAATATTGAGTGTAATGGCTTGGGTTGATTTCTGAGGTCTTTGTTCTGATCCATTGATCTATATGCCTGTTCATGTGCCAGTACCAGGCTGTTTGATTAAGGTGGCTTTTTAGTATAACTTGATATCTGTTATTGTGATCCCTCCAACTTTGTTCTTCATAGGATTGCTGTGGGTATCCAGGGTCTTTTTGGGGTCCATATAAATTTTTGGAGTATTTGTTCTAGATCT
>NW_005328842.1:0-212 GCF_000412655.1 Myotis brandtii | reverse complement strand
TTGTGTCTACTATATCTTAAATGATGATTAGTTTAAAGTAAGAATAAGAAATAAGTAATTTCCAACAGATATAATAAATAGAGTGATTCATTTTAATCATATCTATCTGTTCATGTATTTGTTAAAATCATAAATATATATTTATTCTCTACCTTCTATATGGGATTTTTGTACTCACTGAGAATTCACTCATAATTGTGATGAAATAGTGC
>NW_005328841.1:0-540 GCF_000412655.1 Myotis brandtii | reverse complement strand
CAGGCAGACTGTCTTCAGTCTTCACTGGAAAGGGAAATTGTGTTCTCAGAGCCAGAGGGGAGTCTGCAATGTCCACCCAGTCCCTGCCCCCATCCCTAATTGGTTTGTCCTCATGCAAATGAAGACTCCAAGTCTTTGAAGTTTAATTGGTCCAAAAGGCACTGTCCTAATGGGTCAGAATAGAGCCACTCTGGTGGGTAGGAGCTGTACAGCTCTGATTGGATGGGGAAAGCCTCGATCCTACCGGTTGAAATAGGATTCCAGGAACTCCTTTATAAAGGCTGGCTCATAGGACAGAGACAGTGCAGGCAGGCAGTTCAGTGCAGGCTTCTTCCTGAAGTGCAGTTTGGGTGAGAGGCCCTTGTGCAGAAAGGGCTGCTAGGCTCTGTTTTGAAAAAATTTAAGCACAGCCTGGTCGGAGTGGCTCAGTGGTTGAGTGTTGACCCAGGAACCAAGAGGTCACTGGTTTGATCACAGGTCAGGACACATGCCTGGGTTGTGGGATAGGGGTGTGCAGGAGGCAGCTGATTGATGTTTCTC
>NW_005328840.1:0-268 GCF_000412655.1 Myotis brandtii | reverse complement strand
GTGTGTGTGTGTGTGTATGTGTGTGTAGAGGCAGGCAAAAAAGAGAAATACATGCATATAATTGTTTTATAGGTAAAGCATTTTAACATGGGATTGTTCCCCAATATCAGTAATTCCTTCAAAGACATTCTTTATGAACTGATAATAATAAATAATTCTCTATATAAACACTATTGTAATTATGTTCCAGATAACTTAAATGTACCTATTTAAAATAACAAAGTAAAAGATACTGCAGAATATTACACAGCCATGAAAAAGAATAAAT
>NW_005328839.1:0-246 GCF_000412655.1 Myotis brandtii | reverse complement strand
GCAGCTGAGAGGCCGGCAGCGGCAGGCGGGGAACCTTAACTTCCTCCATCACTGGAGCAAGCAAGCCTCCCTGTTCGTGTCAGCTGCCTGGCTGCCGGCCACCATCTTGGTTGGCAGTTAATTTGAATAGCTCACTGATTAGCCAATGGGAATGGTACCGAAGTGATGGCTAATTACCATATTTCTCTTTTATTAGATAGGACTAGTAGCCGGTGCACAAAAATTTGTGCACTCAGGGGTGAGGGT
>NW_005328838.1:0-829 GCF_000412655.1 Myotis brandtii | reverse complement strand
CCTGGGACCCTTCAGTCCACAGGCCAATGTTCTATTCTTGAGCCAAACCAGGTAGGGCTTGTTTTCTTATTTCTGTGTAACAAATTATCACAAACTTAAAGCAACACAAATTTATAACTTGTGGATTATAAAAAACTCTCAGTTTCTGTGGATCAGGAGTCCAGCATATTTTAGCTGGGTCCTCTGCTCAGGTCCTCGCAGGATGAAATCAAGGTGTCAGCCAGCTCTCCTCATCTTCAGGCCTGACTGGAGAAGATCTGTTTTCACACTCCCTCGGTTGATAGCAGAAATCACTTCCTTGGACTGTATCACTGAGGGCCCTGTTTCTTGCTGTTTTCAGCTCTTAGAGGACACTGTCAGGTTCTTACCATATGGCCTTTTCATGGCCTGGCTCCACTTCAAATCTCTTCACATAAAGGGACAAGTCCCTCTTAAGGGCTTACCTGATTGGGTCAAGCCCACCTAGGGTAATCTTCTGATTAGCTCAAAGTTAACTGATTAGGGGCTCTAATTACATCTATGAAATTCCTTCTGCCATATAATGTAACCTAACCATGGGTGCAGCACCAAGAGGTGGAGATCATGGGGCCATCTTAGAATTCTGCCTGCCACACTTCCTTTTTGGTTCATCTCTCTCCTCCCATTTTATTATAGGTAACTAAAAACTCAAGCCAAATCACCAGCGCTCTTCCTGAAACTTCCTTAGCTAGGTCATCAAATTTATTATCACATTTTCTAGTTTTCATATTCTGTTACTACATAGCAAGAGCCCCTGTTCCTCCAGCTTTCAATAATATTTCCCTCTCTTCCCTTTAGGTTCAACTGACAG
>NW_005328837.1:0-784 GCF_000412655.1 Myotis brandtii | reverse complement strand
AGGAAGGTTGAGAACCACTGCAACAATAACCTTGTTTTATGTAGATTGAAATGTGCCAAATTAAGCATATGCTTATAGTGTGAGAAAATAAAGTCAAACAATTTTGATAATTCAGGCACAGAGCTCACTTATTTTCTTTGATACATTTAGAGCAATAACTTTAAGTAAAGATGGAAATATAATCTATCTAAATGCTCAAGTTTCTAGAAAACTTCTAAGAAACCCATCCATAAAGGAAATATCTATTAACTGAAAGAAAGAATAAGAAGTCTATTATAAAAGAACAGTTTTCTTTAGTACAGCTATATTATGCTATCATTATTATTGGATATCTGATATCATTTGTTTTGCTAATATTCACATAGAACTAAAGAGAGGGAATGTCAGTAAATGTGAACATTGTTTAAATACAAATTTTCATCAAAGGTAAATGTATAGTCAGGGTTCTCAAGAAAAACAGATTTATTATTATGAGGAATTGGCTTATGAGGTTATGGAGGCAAAGAACTCTGGAATCTAGAGACCCAAGAGAGCTGGTTGTGTAGTTCCAGTGAAAGTCCTAAAGTCTAAGAACATGGAGCACTAATGGCCTAGGTCCCAGTTCCAGGACAGAATACCAGTGTTCCAGCTCAAGCAATCAGGTACAGCTAGAGAGTTCTATTCAGGTCCTAAATAGATTGGATGATGCCCACCTACATTGGGAGAGGCCATCCACTTTACTCAATTCAAATGGTAATTTCTTTCAGAAACACCCACACCCACACACACACACACACACACACAC
>NW_005328836.1:0-251 GCF_000412655.1 Myotis brandtii | reverse complement strand
TCAACACAGAAGGGCGCCTGCTCTGAGCCTCCATAGCACGCCTGGGGGCAGGCCCACAGCAGACACACACACACACACACACACACAAGGGGCACCTTCTCCAAGCCTCCTACACGACTGTGGGCAGGCCCCCAATGGACACACACACACACACACACACACACAGCGCCTTCTCGGAGCCTCCGTGGCCAGACTATGGCTTAGGCCCGCTCCCCAGTGGGCCTAAGCCATCAGTAGGACATCCCCTGAGG
>NW_005328835.1:0-469 GCF_000412655.1 Myotis brandtii | reverse complement strand
AAAAAAAGAAATGAAGTTTCTACGAGGTTACAGAAATCGAGTTCAGAGCTGTGACATGATTCATCCAAACAGCTAATCAAGTAAACAATGATTGTCACCTCCAAAAGTCACACTCAGGCCAGTTTTGCTCTGGCTACTAACTATCATGCTGTATGTACAACAAACTTCTCATGAGCTTCTGCTGCACACCATGAAAGAGGTAAGTCACACACACTTACCCCCAACCAGTGAGAGGCAAAGCACTTTCAGGTTTAGATGTGACATTTCCAGAGACCTTGACTGTAACTACTCCTTGGCATGCAGATGCATCCTCAGATTTCCATGTGTACCTGCACCGACACTTCATTTTAAAATATGAGCTTTTCTCCTTTCTTTCCTTTTGATTCAAACTGGCCTCATACAGCACCGGACTCACCTTCCCTATTGCACGTCCACCCCCTTAATCATTAAGCCCTCAGGACAATGAGGT
>NW_005328834.1:0-200 GCF_000412655.1 Myotis brandtii | reverse complement strand
TTATATTCCTGGGCATGAAGGTTAGTCATGATGCTGTTTATGAATCACCACTGTCTAGTTGCAGGATGTCCCATCATCCCAAAAGAAGACTCTGCAGCAACAGAACTCACTCCCCATTCCTCCTGCCCCTCATCTGATTCCTGTCTCTGCCCCTTACCTATTTCCTAGAAATGGAATCTCACAATAAGTGCTGTTTGTGT
>NW_005328833.1:0-450 GCF_000412655.1 Myotis brandtii | reverse complement strand
ATATATCCTGCATATCAGATATTTACATTATGATTGAAAACATTAGCAAACTTACAGTTATGAAATAGCAACGAAAATAATTTTATGGTTGGGGGTCACCACAACATGAGGAACTGTATTAAAGGGTCATGGCATTAGGAAGGTTGAGAACCACTGTTCTAAACAGAAAGGGCTGTTTTCTTGCCATCCAGTCTATTTCTGAGAAACGATGAGCTTGTTCCTGCTTCCACTCACAAAGGACATGTGTTCAATACAAATACTTGCCATTTGTCCTTAGTCAACACAAGATAATCCTCACTCGTGAGAAAAACAAGAGCCAGAGACTTTTAATTCATAAAAGGACTGATCAACTGTGCTGGGCAGTGAGGATAAAGGGAGACACACAGCACCAGTACTTCAGTCCACATTTGCAAATGGATGAACCTAATTTGACCTTCCTCTTAACACACT
>NW_005328832.1:0-631 GCF_000412655.1 Myotis brandtii | reverse complement strand
AAAAAAAAATGGGTTGGGACAGGGAAAGGGTTTAGCCTAAATTATTTCTGAGTCCCTTGTTCTAAGTGTATGTGCAAAATGACCTTTAAGATCTCTTTGAGCATTTTTTTACATTAATTATACCCACATAATGGCACAGCACTTTGAGGAAAATAGCACTAAGGGCAGGACTCGGGCAACAAAGGAGATTTGAATTGAAATCGGTGTGAAGTACAGAAAAATCTCTTTAAGATGTTTAGTTGATGACTCCTGACCTGGATCAGACACATTAAATCGCATCCACCATGACCTTGCACTTTCTAAGCCATAAGTATTATCTAAATCCTATAATAAAGATCTTCAGAAATGATGCAATTTAAGTAGTGGGCTTTGTTGCTACACTAGGATATCCATTTATATTCTGGTTAGGAGAGGTTTTGCCACCAGAATAAGTTTAGGTCTTGTTTAGGTTACAGGGAATGTTCACCATAAAGGTTTGCACAATGAGGAAAGACATCTAAAATATACCTGGAGTTTTCTCTGCAATTTGACCTAGCTAAAAGAAACTGCCAAGCCAGTATATCTCAGTTGGTCAAGTATAGTCCTATGCACCAGGAGGTTGCTGGTTCAATTCCCAGTCAGGGCACATGCC
>NW_005328831.1:0-205 GCF_000412655.1 Myotis brandtii | reverse complement strand
GTTTGAAAAAATAATGACAGAAAATTTCCCTGATATACAGAAGAAAAAACCCACACAAATCCAAGAAGCTCACAGACTCCCAAACAAAATGAACCCCAAAAGACCGATGCCAAGGCATATTATAATTAAATTGGCTAACACCAACAACAAAGCAAGAATCTTTTTTTAATTATTATTAATTAAATCTTTATTGTTCAGATTATTA
>NW_005328830.1:0-219 GCF_000412655.1 Myotis brandtii | reverse complement strand
AACTTAAGAGCAGAATATGTACATACACAGAACACTCCCAAGACACCGAAGGCCTCGGGCTAAACACCCTATCCCCACAGCAGGGGCGCGAGAACCGCAATCCAGACGGACCGTGGAATCACTTCACGCGCAGGAGGGCGGAGGAGGGCTGGAGGGCCAGGGGCTCCGCCAACAGCCACCGTGTCACCCGGCCGGGTCCCCCTCGCTCGTGCTAAGGGC
>NW_005328829.1:0-265 GCF_000412655.1 Myotis brandtii | reverse complement strand
ACTTGTTCATCAATTACAAGCATGGTTTGGCTATAGAAATGAGTTCAGAAAAAGAATCAACAAATGCAATCTGTTAGAATCAACTGGCTATGTAGAATTTATGATAGAGCATTATATATGTACTAGAGACCCGATGCACGAAATTCATGCAAGAGTAGGCCTTCCTTCCCCAGCTGCTGGCACCGGCTTCCCTTGCAGCTCCGGCTTCGTCCAGAAGGTCACCCGGAGGGATGTCCGTTCTAATTAGCATATTATGCTTTTATTA
>NW_005328828.1:0-283 GCF_000412655.1 Myotis brandtii | reverse complement strand
GAATATTATTATTCTCTGATTATTCACAACTTTAACCCACTTTTGAACCTGCCTGCATTCATGTCTCACGTTTACAATAGGCATGTTGTATATTTAGTTGCAATGATAGATTGACTTGGACAATATTGAAACAGATTTTCTGGAGGAATTCTGAGTTAGGTTAGTAGGCATCTGGGGGAATTGCAAAGTAATGAATTGGCCAATCAATAAAAAGGCAGGAAATGTTAGATATATCAGGAAGCAGTCATTTTAAGGTGTTTGGGACAAAAGGGATATGAGAGAA
>NW_005328827.1:0-461 GCF_000412655.1 Myotis brandtii | reverse complement strand
TTCCATTTCATTTTTTCCTTCATTGCATCCCTCCATCGGGCCATAATGTACTTTGTCTATATTCTACACCCCCTGCAGCCATGGGGTAAGTGAGGGCTCCAAGGGAGGAGGAGGGCTCCCCCAGCCTGCCCAGCGGCCCTGAGGCGGGACCCTGGGCTCGCTTCCTGCTGCAGGCTGGACCCACTCCTCCCATTGCGTGACTGGGACCTGCTTTGCTCAGTGCATGGCCTTGCCCCCAGGAACATTGAGTCGGGTGGAATGTGTACTTGGTGTGTCTTATGAGTGTCCTAGGGCCTGGAAGCTCACACTCCACATTCCCAAATCAGCTCTCTTTCTGCCTGCAGACAGTGGTCACTGAGGATTTTAGCCACTTGCCCCCAGAGCAGCAGAGAAAGCGGCTTCAGCAGCAGCTGGAGGAGGGTAATCGTGAACTACAGAAAGAGATTGACCAGAGGTAAGGG
>NW_005328826.1:0-298 GCF_000412655.1 Myotis brandtii | reverse complement strand
TAAGACTTTAAACAATGAAGAATTTAAATTAAAAAAGGAGAGAAATACACACACATACAAAAGAAAGTATTGAAACTTATATCCAACTAGGCAACATCTCAAAGTTGCACCTCCAATTCAAGTTAAGTTTAGGGACGCTGGACATATTTTCAGAAATTATTCTGAACAGAGGATTAAAATAAGAGATCGTGGTTCTGCACAGTATATGAAACAAAGTGCCTGGTTTTTAAAAGTTACATTGAGTTTCCTGCAGTATATCTATGGGACCCTTAACTAAGGCATTTTTCCATTTGAATGC
>NW_005328825.1:0-214 GCF_000412655.1 Myotis brandtii | reverse complement strand
GATGAGAAAGTATACATTTCCATATGAAACTATAACCCCCTTAGAGGTAACCTGCAGGGATGCCTAAAGATTCTGAGAGGCTAGTTAACGTCAAATAGATATATTTTCTCCCAGAATTACTGAATTAATTTTGTTTCATGTGTATAGATACAGCAATTTCCAGAAAGAGAAGCCTTAGCTCATCCAGAACATCAAGACAAAAGGAAACCAGATG
>NW_005328824.1:0-580 GCF_000412655.1 Myotis brandtii | reverse complement strand
AAATTTTTTAAATTTTCTTTTTACAAAAACAAACAAACACAAAAACCCACATGATAATAGAAAGCAAAGGCAATTAAAAGTACTGTGTATTTTCTCCTCAATTCTGTTTACTTACCAGCAAGATCCTGGGAAGAGAGTGGGAGGGAAAGTAAAACTCAACAACCCCAATTTAAACCAGGTTCACCTCCAATCAGTTTGGAAGTAAGGAAGAGAACCAGTCAAGATGAGCATGATGGTGTCCCTAGTTCAAAATGTGAATAAAAGTAATTACTTGGCTCGCGTCTGGATGACAGCTATTGTCTGTGGGTGGCAACGAGGGTCAACAAAAAACTTCCTCCTCTTGGTGTGTCTGTTGAAAAGGAAAATCACATTCAAGCATGAACATTAAAGAAATCAGAGTACTTCTAAGAATGCAAAGCAAAGATGGTACTTGGGGGAATTCCGAGCATAGCATTGTGGACCCCAAAAAAAGGACTGCTATGGAAAGTAACCTCACAGGGTGATCTGATCCTTAATTCCTAACTGGGAAGGCCATGGTGGGTTGTCATGCTCCAGGCATATAATTTCTTTAGAAAAAGGT
>NW_005328823.1:0-318 GCF_000412655.1 Myotis brandtii | reverse complement strand
ACTTTTCAAAAGTTGGCATTGTAAATAAAACAACTTGGAAAAATTTTCTGGAGGAAAAAAATTAGAAAAATAATTTTAAAAAAACACACACAACCCCCCCACCACCCCCACAGAACCTGGCTGGAGATCCTGGCTAGAGAACCTGGCTAGGCTGCTGATCACATGAACGCTGTCTTCGTGTTATTCCTTCCTCACCAACTCCGTCCACACCTTTGGGAACGCTTGGACCTGCTGGGGTTGGACCCCAATAATTGGCGCCCTTAGGTAAGCCCCCCGCACATGGGACGGATGGGACTGCACCGTAGGGTGCTGCAGACC
>NW_005328822.1:0-849 GCF_000412655.1 Myotis brandtii | reverse complement strand
ATCCACATAAAGAAGACAGCTGGGGAAGGAAATGAGCTTTTGGAAAAATCTTTCTTTGTTGTTGGTGTTGTATGTGCCTCCCTTGCACTTGACTTTACGCTCTCCAAGCCCTCTGGGACCTCCATTCCGCTGTACACAGACATTCCACATATTGGTCTTCTCACAGCACTTCTGCCACCTTCCTGCCTTCGCTGAAATGCGGTCCCGCTGAAATGCGGTCCCTCTAGTCTGGAGGATGTTGTTTCCCAGGCAGCCTCAGCTGGTGGAAACTGCTCAGTGTCCACACAGGCAAGGCATGTCTTTCCTTGGCTTCCCTTTACCACCTGTAGACATTTACCTTTTTACTCATGAAAAATGTCTGCTCTCATTTTGAAGCTAAGGTTCTTGGCTACCACTTTCTGCTCTTCTGAAGACTTTCAGGGCATCATGCTTCAACATTCACTTAAGATATCAGCATCAGCCCCACTTCAGTAAGCCCTGCTGTCGCCCTGAGGGACCCCAACATCCGAGTGTAACAAAGTAGAGGAAAATGATGGACAGCACAGCTTCTGAGTCAGACAGACTTTGGATCAAATCTCAGATGTGCTGGTTGGTTATTAGCAGAAGGACCCTGGACTAATCATTGAAGCTTAATTTCTTTGTGAAATAGAAATACTCATTCATCGTGAGTATTCTCCTTTTTTTTATTTTGCTTTTATTAACTGGATTTTCTAAAGGTTCGTTTTATTTTTTAATTTTACAAGTGGTTTTAGATATATTACCATGTTTAAGATACATTATCATAATATGTGTCCTTGTTTCACAGCACAGTATGTAGTACATGCTCAGTGTGGAAGCTGTAGCTGGAGG
>NW_005328821.1:0-1272 GCF_000412655.1 Myotis brandtii | reverse complement strand
ATACCTAGGTTGCAGGTTTGATCCCTGGTAGGGGCACACCCAGGAGGCAACCAACTGATGTTTTTCTCATATCGCTGTTCTCTCTCGCTCTCTTTTTGTCTAAAAAAAAAATCATTGGAAACATTCTCGGGTGAATATTTGTAAAAAATACTGTTTTCTATCCATGGTTGGTTAAATCCACAGATGAAAAACCCTGGGGATGTGGTGACCAGACTGTACATTTGTTGGGGAAAAAATACATATATAAGTGGGTCCACGCAATTCAAACCCTTGTGGTTTGTGAGCCAACTATACGCCATTCCTTGTTAACTTTGTTTAAATACTAAATACTAGCAAATTAGAATTTTATTGCTTATGCCATTCAGTTGCTGTGAGAATCCTGAAAATAGAAATTGAATAGTAGAGTTTAGAATATGTCACCCCAAAATATGCCGCTTTGGCATATTGATTATTTTGAGTTAAAGGCAATTGAGAAAGAGCAGGTGCAAGAGGACATTCTGAAATCATTATTCTTCCTCCATGTACCAGGAGGAAGGAAGACATTCTCATAACCAGAGACGGAATTGAGGCTAAGAAATCTGTACAAAATACCTTGTTAAACTAACACTTCTCTTTCCAATTATTTCTCTATAATTTAGTGCTCCTAGTCCAACCCCCTTCATCTTATTTGTTTCTTTGTCTAAAAAGTATAAAAGTTTTCTGTTCTGCTCACTTTTTCCAGTATTCATTCTCTTGTGAAGGCTCCCTTATAAAATTCAAATTTCTGTTTTTCTCCTTTTAATCTTTTTTTATGTTGGTTTTATTCTTAGGTCCAGCCAGAGACCTTTAGAGGGTAGAGGATATCTTTTTTCTTCCCTGAAACAGCCAATTTACTTGAACTCTTCCTGTATGTTCTTCTGCTTTGTTTTTATTTCCTAACTAGAGGCCCAGTGCACAGTTTTGTGCACTGGTAAGGTCCCTCGTCCTGGCCTGCACTCTCTCACAATCAGGGACCCCTCAGGGGATGTCAGACTGCTGGTTTCGGCCCGATCCCTGCAGGCCAGGATGAAGGACCCCAAGCTGTGAGGATTGGGCCAAAACCCTCAGTCTGACATCCCCCGAGGAATGTAGTAGTGTGAAAAACGGCAGGCTGCCAGGGAGGAGCCCGAGCACAGACCAGGCGCAGTGCCACTCCCACTCATCCTGGCCCCTCTGCGCCTGCCGCCACCCCTTCTTGGTAAGCTCACTGAGCGGCACCCCACTGTGGGAGCGCACTGACCACCAGGGGGCAGC
>NW_005328820.1:0-370 GCF_000412655.1 Myotis brandtii | reverse complement strand
ACGACCTTCCGGACATCATTCCGGACATCCTTCCAGACGCAGCTGTGGTGGCGGGGGCCGAGGCAGAGGCGATTATGGGCGATCAGGGGTGATCAGGCAGGCAGGCGAGTGGTTAGGGGTAATCAGGAAGGCAGGTGAGCAGTTAGCGGCATCAGGCAGGCAGGCAGAGTGGTTAGGGGTGATCAGGTAGGCAGGCAGAGGTTGTTAGGGGTGATGAGGCAGGCAGACAAGCAGTTAGGGGCGATCATGCAGGCAGGCGACGGGTTAGGGGCGATGAGGCAGGCAGGCAGAGTGGTTAGATGTGATCAGGCAGGCAGGCAGGCGAGGAGTTAAGGGCCAGCAGTCCCGGATTGTGAGGGGGATGTCCCGA
>NW_005328819.1:0-264 GCF_000412655.1 Myotis brandtii | reverse complement strand
AGGGTTGTTGGGGGGGGACCAGGCCAGCAGGGGAGGGAAGTTAGGGGCGACCGGGCCGGCAGGGGAGGGTAGTTGGGGGCGATCGGGCTGGCAGGGGAGCAGTTAAACGTCGATCTGGCTGGCAGGGGAATGATTAGGGGGGGATCAGGCTGGCAGGCAGAAGCGGTTAGGGGCAATCAGGCAGGCAGGCGGGCTGTTGGGAGCCAGCAGTCTCTGATTGTGAGAGTGATGTCCTAGATTGGAGAGGGTGCAGGCTGGGCTGAG
>NW_005328818.1:0-589 GCF_000412655.1 Myotis brandtii | reverse complement strand
GAAAATTCACTTGACATTAAAAGTAATTTGTCAAGCCAAAATCTGATCCATCTAAACAATTATAACAGGACTGAGCAAAGACGAGTTATTTTATATTCACAAATAAAATGAGTTGCTGCCACAAAGCACAAAGTTACATGTATATTTTCTTACCCCTTCAGTTTAAGCTTGTTCAAAATAGCACAATTACTGAGTCCTATTCATAAATCTAAATACTGCACGCCTTTTAGCGAGCTTACAGAAAGTACCACAACCCCTCCATGGAAAAATTATTTCTACTACATGCTGCTACTACTCACATATAAAATTTGTGACATGCATAGTTTCTTCTAGTGAAATCAGCATTTTAAGCTAAAACTTAAAATTTTTAAACTGACTCTAGATATCCCACCAGTTTATTAAATGCTAAATCTAAGTGGCATTTACTTATGAACAAAGTGCTTAGAAAATCAAATGGGAATATATTTGCTATACCAGCTGTTCTGTATCAGTTTGATATGATTTCAAATCCACTTGCTTTTGACAAAAGCTGAAGTTGTTTTTAAGAGTGAAGTTGTTTTGCCCTGACCGGTTTGGCTCAGTGGATAGA
>NW_005328817.1:0-275 GCF_000412655.1 Myotis brandtii | reverse complement strand
CGGGAAGGCAAGCGACAGCAAATTCACCTCTATGCACGTGCGCCGGGCTGGCCGCTGATGGAATGTGCTGCCCGCTCGGGGCAACTCACGCTTGGGCAGGTAGGTTGTGGGCATGCCCTGTAGCTTCTATCAGTGCCTCAAGCCCCAGCAGCAGTGGCAGCGGCGGTGGCATGAGTGGCCCCAAGCGGGCAGTGCATTCCATCAGTGGCCGACCCTGCGCATGCACATGGAGGTGAAGTTGCTGGCGCCTGCTTTCCTGTAGGCCTGAGCTCCTG
>NW_005328816.1:0-746 GCF_000412655.1 Myotis brandtii | reverse complement strand
CTGATGGTTACCAGAGAGGAGGCTGGGGTAGGGTGGGAGTGAGGACTGGGTGAGAAAGGTGAAGGAATTAAGATGTGCAAATTGGTGATTACAAAATAGTCACCAATTTGCACTGCCCTCATTTCATACATGAGGCAAGTACAGCATGTGTTCTCTATAGAATCCTTATGTTTGTATCTTCAAAATAAGTTTGTAGAATAAAGTTAACAGTCAGGCTAATACAAGGAGACATCAAAGAAGGTAGTAAAGGGAAGACAAATTGGAAAAATAGTTGGAGCTTATATTCAATGACTCACCTTTCTTACAGTGTCAACACTTCTTTCAGCCCAAACCCCTTCTATGTGCATCCTGATTTCTATGAACTTGGAGCCAGAAAATTAAGACTCTGAAAATTGAAGACATCTAATTTGAAAAATAAAATTGCATTGGGTCTCTATATATTTTACTTAACTTCAGCTCAAAAATCTCACACTTTTTTTGTCTGCCATTTGTAACTATATATCCTCTCACCATTTCATCAAAATTGGTTTTCAAAATGTTTATTATCATATGAAATTTAGTTTACACATATAAGAATAATGATTTTAGTCTTTAAATTATACCACAGTTCAGTTAAATGTACTAACATGGAGGCAGTATAAATAAAAGAAATTTGACTAAATTCAAATTTTATTATAAAAAATGCAATAGTATGCATATGTTACACAAGTATTGAAAAGCAACTCTTCAACTGAAAAATGTACCTA
>NW_005328815.1:0-943 GCF_000412655.1 Myotis brandtii | reverse complement strand
AAAATAAAATAAAGATTTATAAAAGAAAAAACAAACAACAAAACAAAGCAAGAGGAAAGCAAACCAAACCTGCGTCTTTATTGCCCAGGATTAAGCATGAAGCCAGCACCTAAAAACAGACTATATATATTTTTTTTCTTGAGAGCTCACATTTTATCAATAACTCCATCTCTCTGGAAAACAAAAGCACTAGTTTAAATGCCCTACCTGCTGTCTCTGATCCCACTGGATGCCAGCAGGAAGCCTAAAATCTGCGGGAATTCTGGCTGGCTGGCTGGTAAAAAGCTCCAGAATCTAAGATAATAATGATGAAAATACACACTCATACACACAGCTGGATATACAGAGATGAAGAAAAGATATACAAGAAAAGTCCAAATAAAGCTGCAAGAACTGAGTATTGCCTGAAGCAACGTCTTGTAGTGTGAAATAAACAAAAAGGCAAGTTTCAGGTAAAGAAGTAATTCTGTAATTATGCTTCATAAATGTTAGAATAAATTCTTCACAAAAGGACCAGACTTTGTTTTCACTGGAGACCTTGAAAAGTTTGTATTGTATAACATAGATAAGAGAAGAGAACACCAATTTTCACATTCCCTAGTGAAGAATGGATTCACACAACTTTTATCTTATATGCTTTATAAATTTTTTTTCTTTCTTTCAGTTTTGACAAATATCCTTTCTTCATATTTATATTAATATGGTTAAATGTTTTCAGAGTCAACTAATGACTGTCAAAATATATAATGTCACTAGCTTTATTCCATTATGATTTGTAAAAAAAATGTACTTGTGAAAGTTTTTTGTCTCTTATCTATAATAATAAAAGCTTAATATGCTAATTAGACCAGACAGCTGAACGACTTTCCGGACATCATTCCGGACATCCTTCTGAAAGAAGCCGCCGTGGCAGGGACCAAGGCAGAGGCAGTTAGGGGCGATC
>NW_005328814.1:0-352 GCF_000412655.1 Myotis brandtii | reverse complement strand
ACTGCCTCAAGTAGCCAGGGTGAATCGGCTTCCAGCAACGCTTAACACAGGAGCTGCCCCCCTGGTGGTCAGTGCGCCCGGGAGCACCGCTTAGCCAGAAGCCAGGCTGCGCTGGTGAGCGCAGTGGTGGTGGCGGGAGCCTCTCCCACCTCTGCGGCAGCACTAAGGATGTCCGATTGCCGGCTTAGGCCCGCTCCCCACGACAGGCCTAAGCCATCAGTCAGACATCTCCTGAGTGCTCCCAGAATGCAAGAGGGTGCAGGCCGGGCTGAGGGGACTCCCCCACCCTCCCAAGTACATGAATCTCATGCACTGGGCCTCTAGTAGGAAATAATCATTTAGTTGAGAAATG
>NW_005328813.1:0-357 GCF_000412655.1 Myotis brandtii | reverse complement strand
ACATCTGTAATACTTTCAACACTAAAGATAAATTTTTAAAAATTAGCTGAAATAAAAGTAGCAACTCTCCAGAGCTGCATGCTCTTTTTTTTCCTTGCTTTTCTCTAAGTCTCTGCTCTATTCTTTTTCTCCACAGACCAGCTTTTTCTTATTTACTTTTTTACGAGTCAACACCGACTGTGTCAGCCCCAGGTTGTTCAAGTGCCATAAAAAGAGTGAGTAGAGTGTCTGTGCCTGGGATCCAAATTTCTGGGGAAAAGAATCTAATTGGCTGCTTGCAAAACAAAGGGTAATGTCCTGCTGGATTAGCTGTGGCCAGACTCTAAGCCAGTGGTTCTCAACCTTCCTAACGCCGCG
>NW_005328812.1:0-208 GCF_000412655.1 Myotis brandtii | reverse complement strand
ACTTGAATGTAAGATAGGAAACCATAAAAACCCTACAGACTACATAGGCAGCAAAATTGCAGACATATGTCTTAACAATATCTTTACAGACACAGATCCTAGGGCAAGAGAGACTAAGGAGAAAATAAACAAATGTGACTGCATCAAAATAAAAAGCTTCTGAGCAGCAAGAAAACCATCCACAAAACAACAAGAAAGCCCACTGCAT
>NW_005328811.1:0-891 GCF_000412655.1 Myotis brandtii | reverse complement strand
GGGGGGGGGGGGGTGAGGGGAGCAACCCTGTACAGAGGAACGTTAACAATCCAGAGTCTCTACAACACATCACTCATAATGTCAGAGGTACAATCTGAAACACTAGACAATACAGAAATAGAAAAATAAGTGACTTATTCAAAGACAAGGCAACCAATGAGACTGACTTGCTGACCCTGAGATGACCGAGATGTTAAAATTGTAAGTATTTTAAAGAAGCTGAAAGATAAAATTTCAAATATGCTGATGAGAAACAAACAAATTAGAAATCTCATTAGAGAAACAAATTCTTTCATGACAGCCAAATGGAATCTACCCAAAAATTAAAATGTATGTCCATACACAGACTTGCACAGAGATGTTCACAGCAGCATAATTCATCATGGCCAAAAAGTAGAAACCACCCAAACAGCCATCCATTGACAAATGGATAAGCAAAATGTGGTATATCCACACAACAGATTATTATTCAGCCACAAAAATGAAGTTCTAATACATGATACAACATGGATAAACCTTGAAAACATTATGTTAAGTGAAAGATACCAGGACAAAAGACCACATATTGTGATTTCATTTAAATGAAGTATCTAGAACAGGTAAATTCAGAGACAGACGATGAATTAGTGGTTGACAGGGGTTGTGGAGGGAAATAGAAAGAATCTGCTAGTGGGTAGTTGTATAGGGTTTTCTTTTTTGGGTGATGAAAATCTTCTAAAATTAAATAATGGTAATGATTGTACAACTTTGTGAAAATCCTAAAACCCACCGAATTATACCCTTTAAAATGGTAAATGTTATGCTATGTGAATTATAACTCAATTTTTTTAAAATATGCTATTATTGATTTTTTTTTTTTAGAGAGAGAGAGGAAAAGAGAGGGATAGAGAG
>NW_005328810.1:0-551 GCF_000412655.1 Myotis brandtii | reverse complement strand
TGGTTTCTTCTGGATTAGGAAAACAGGAGCCATGGAAATCAATTATTAAAGACAAAAAATTCATGGACCTTCAATGAAACTCCATAGGTTACCTATGTTATCTAACCACCAGTTTTCTAGCAGTCAAAAGTTAACCCAACATGTCCTAGACTCACGGGATGAATAGGTGAAAATACCCCATCATCACTTACCAGCTGTGTGACTTTGAGCCAGTTGGGGCTTTAACCTTTTCCCCTACTGTAAAATGCATGTGAAATTCCCTCTTTGATACTTCACACACCTTCTATAAAGATCAAAGGAGATGATGAATGAGATGGCCCTTTACAGATAAGAAACACTTCTCTAGTTAGGTGAGACGCTGAAGGCTATTGTGAAGTGGAGGTATTCAGCAAAGCATCTTGGCCAACAAAAAATAAAATTCCAAGAGCATGTAAAAAATAAAAAGCTAACCAACCCTATACTCAGTACTAAGATCATATGATTCGAAGTAAATTTTAAAAGAAAACTGTCAACCCTTATGGCACCATACCAAGAAGCCCCATAAGGGTGTC
>NW_005328809.1:0-302 GCF_000412655.1 Myotis brandtii | reverse complement strand
ATAATTACTCTTAGAAATACAATATTTCTTTTCTTATATTTAAATCTGAGTTGGCATTCAATATTATTTTCAGGTTAGTTTCAGGTACACAACCCAGTGATTAGACATTTATATAATTTACTAAGTGATCCCCCTAATAATTCTAGTACCTATCTGACACCATACCTAGCTATTGCAATATTATTGATTATATTCTCTATGCTGTACTTTACATTCCCATGACTATTTTGTAGCTACCAATTTGTACATCTTAATCCCTTTACCGTTTTCACCCAGCTCTCCAGCCCTCCTCCCATCTTGGC
>NW_005328808.1:0-1066 GCF_000412655.1 Myotis brandtii | reverse complement strand
CCCCGAGTCTGTTCTCCTTTCGGCAGCCAGACTGAACCTTTTAAACCCCAAGTCAGTCTGGTGGCAACTCTCATCTTCCCACGTCACTCAGAGGAAAAGCCAAAGTGCGTGCTGGGCCCACACAGCTACCTGGACCCACCCCTGGCCACCTGCCACCTGTGTGACCTCATCTGCTATTCTCTCCTCCACTCTCCCCGCTCCACACAGGCCAAGGTGCTGGTTTGTGATGATGACAACACTCTCTGGCCTTTGCACTTTCCTTTTCCTGTTAGGTGTTCTGTCCTCCCATAACTCTCATGCCTCTGTTCATGGTCACCTTATCCGATAGCCCACCTCTCACTTCCCTCTGTAAAATGGGAAGACCTCACCTCCGTCCCCGCGTGCTCCCTCCTGTACCTGCTTTCTGTTATCAGAGGATTAGAGCACCCCCTGGCAAATGTTTATTTGTTTGATTGGTTCCTGGCACCTTCTCCCACTAGGATAGAGGCTCTGTTTGTTCACTGCTCTCTTTCCAATGACTATAACAGGACCTGGCATGGAACTGATGCTCAATAAACCTTTACAGAATAACGTGGACTAGACAAAAGTGCTCAGAAAATAAAATAGAAACCGTGGCACTAAAAGCAAAGCATTACTCTCATCTCTCCACTAGGTGGCCCCAATGTCTTTATCAAATGCAGGCGCCAGGCGGTGGAGGCCTGAGAGAAGGTTGCAAGTTCACTGATCACAGAGCTGCCCATCTGAGGCAGGCCAGCCAGGGGAGCGAGGCAGGTTACACAAGGTCCCTACAATGACCTGGCTCCCCAGCTGTGTGTTTTGGGCTTCTAAAAATGGCTCAGTCTGCAAGAGTGGGTATGGACAGATGCCAAAACACCTGCCAACCCCTTCAACCCCGTCAGTGAGTCTGAGGGTAATGGCACCCAAGGGTGGCACAAAGCCCCCCCTAATTCTCAGTGGGGAAGGAGCAGGCAGGGTCCAGAGGATCTTGGGGCATATCTGGGCTCTGACCTCTTTTGGGGCTTCGCTGCTGATGAACTCCTCAAAGATCCTGTGCGCCCGGGAGGCC
>NW_005328807.1:0-2673 GCF_000412655.1 Myotis brandtii | reverse complement strand
ACGCTCTATCCCCTGAGCCAAACCGGTCAGGGCTCTTATTCCAGGTTTGATGTGACTTGGTGCCTCACTGTTTGGTGACTGCACCTCCCAGCATATGGGGCGTTCCTATTGCTGTGAGTGGTGGAGTGGAGAGAGGAGACAGGGGCTCTCGCACTCCCTGTAGTCATGGGAGGGGCGGGTGTGGTGGGGAGAAGCTTTCTGAAGATAGATTCTACCTTCTTTAGACACTAAATCTGCCAGTGAAACCACTGACTATTGCAGCCAATGAATCAAGGTTCATTCGATCGCAAAAAGAACACAAGTTCACCAGTTGTGTTAGGTCATGAGCCTGTGGAGGGTTCTCTAAGATGCAAAAAGGGGGAAGTGACTGGACTAAGGGCACACAGCTCATCAGCGGCAGAACCAAGGTGACAGCTCATTCTTCCCAGCCCAGGCTCTTCCGCCAGTGGCACTGGCTTTGCTGCAGAAGAAGAAAGGAACTGGGCATCGGAAGTGCTGGTCTACCTCCTGTGGCACCCCCAGCGCCCCTGCCCACTGCTGCTGGTGATGCCTCCCAAGGACTAGAGAACAGAGTCTTCTGTGCTGAGGATAAACAGAATGAATGGGTCTGACTGATGAGCCCCAAATGGGCTAAGCTCTCAAATATGTGGTGAGATAGGTAGATGGGGCAATATTGACATTTTAAGTTCTAAAGCCCATATTGGTTTCACTTATTTCTTTTTACTTGCAGAAAGATGACTAACTTCATTATTTGAAAAATCAAAAGCATCCCTGAAGAAGATCCTGATCAGAAATAAAGGAGACGCAACAGTTCAGAAACAGTTCCTGAGAAGTGAAACTAGAAATGAAAAGGGCAACGGAGACAATTTAATTTAGTGGGAACGCAGGGAGAGGTGCCATCAATCTGAAGCTTTTAGAAATCTAAACAACCTAGTAAAGAACATTGGGCAAACAATAAAAATAAGTAGAAAATTACTGTAAGGACCATTAACAGAAAAGAACAAACAGCAGTGAGAAGCCCAGGCATGCTCACAGTCAGAAGGCAGAAAGTGAAGGCGTGAGAAGGCAGGATACATTCACCTGGGAGGATAACAGGAGGGAGCAGCCATAATTGAAATGACTAAAGAGTTTCATTTTAGTTGACATTACATTTACTGAAATTGTAGCTACCTGAGTGCAACAGGGATTTCAGCTTTGAGGTGGTGGATGACCAAGGTGCTCTCTCAATAGTACATCCGAAATTCGGCTGCCAGCTGCTGGATTGACTCATGCTCTGGGGGCCAGCTCCCCACTGGCTTCTTATTCCGTCCCTGTGCAAGTCAATTTTCAATGAAATATGTAGTAGGCTTTGCAATTGTAGAACATTAGATTCATTCATTCGCCACCACAATTTTCAACCCTTTCATCTCGTGGCACACATAAACTAATCACTAAAGTTCTGGGGCACACCAAAAAAAATATATATATATTTGCCAATCTGACCAAAAAATAGGTCCAATTTTTATTCATTCACACCTGATGGCTAGTGATGTATTGGCTGTTGTCATTTTTTTACTTGGACAGTCTAAAAGAAGGAGGTTAATGCACCTGACTAAATAGTCAGGTATTGCAGGTTTTAAAAATTCTTGTGGCACACTGGTTGGAAATCGCCGATTCAAGACATTTGTTGATTGCTTAATATGTGCCAAGTACTGTGCTAACCACTGAGGGTCGAGCAATGAGACAATTTGATACAGTGCCTATTTTCTTGGAGAATACACAGAAGTTGGGGAAACAGGAACAAATCCGGACAATAGCATCCTGAGGAAAGTATCCCCCAAACTGAGTAATTTGTTTGCAGAGAGGAAGAGCAGTGGCATAGACTGGGAATTTGGGAAAGACTTCTCCACAGGAATGATGCTGACATTGGAAAGATGAATGGGAGTTACATGGAGGAGTTGGCCTGGGAGATTCTTCCAGGCAAAACTGTATATGCAAAAGCCTTGGATTGAACGAACGACTCCCTGGAGGTAGAGAGGACTTGGTCAGTCGGGACTGTTTCCCTATCCTAATGCCATTGTCACAGACTCAGCTTTCCAAGAAAGGGTGAGTGAAGACAATTTAAGAAGCATCTAAAATGCACTTGACCTCGCTGAGTCCTTCATTTGACCAATCAATATAGTCAGACATTTCCCCAATTGAGGTGAGAAGATCAGCAAATTTCAAAGCATAAACTAATTTGCACTGAGTTGAAAAACAAGTCACCCAACTTACCTCTCTTTCACACCAACAGTGACAAGATAGTATAATTGAGCCTGAGACTGGAAGCCAGAGGGCAGACAAGCCAGGCATACCAATCCCCTGGGAAGTCTTCCTGCTCTGAGGAAATCAGCCAGCCAGACACCAGATCATGAGATTAGGCAAAGAGCTACTCTCACAATAAAGCCAGCATTCCCCACCCACACACTGAAGACTCCCTAAGCCAGTAAGGCTGGGGAAGAAAAGAGCCATACCTTACTCAAGTATAAACTGGCTGGAAGCCAAGAAAGAGCCACTGGCTGTGAAAGGTGGTGTCTTTTCTGGAAATTATTTATTTTGGAGACCTCTTGTCCAGATAACCAATTTTATTTCCATTTATTCATGTATCCTTCCCCTAAACGTCTTTCTTTCTTTCTTTCTTTCTTTCTTTCTTTC
>NW_005328806.1:0-455 GCF_000412655.1 Myotis brandtii | reverse complement strand
AGAGGGAACTTCATAGCACTACAGGCATACCTCAAAAAAACTAGAAAAGCCCTAACAGGTTTGGCTCAGTGGATAGAGTGTCGGACTTTACACTGTAGGGTTCTGGGTTCGATTCTGGTCAAGGGCACATGCCTGGGGTTTCGGGCTTGATCCCCAGTAGGGGATGTGCAGGAGGCAGCCAATCAATGATTATCTCTCAGCATTGATGTTTCCATCTCCCTTTCCCTCTCTCTTTTTCTCTGAAATCAAACTACTAAAATGTATATATTTAAAAAAAGAAAAATCAGCAATGTACAATTTAAACCTACAACTTGAAGTAGAAAGAGAACGAGAAAAGCCCAGAGTAAGTAGAAGGAAGAAAATAATAAAGATTAGAGCAGAAATATGTAACATAAATACTAAAAAAGCAATATAAAAAATCACTAAAACCAAGAGCTGGTTCTTTGAAAGGATAA
>NW_005328805.1:0-228 GCF_000412655.1 Myotis brandtii | reverse complement strand
CAGTGACAGCAACTCTCGCACTCCGGGACCCCTTGTGGGATGTCGGAAAGCCGGTTTCAGCCCAATCCCCACAGGCCCCGCAGGCCAAGCCAACGGACCCAACCTGCCGGAGGGACCCCGCTCACTCCACAGATGCCCTTTGAGCCACAGCTCTGCCCTAGGTGCAGCCGGCCAAGGAGGGACTGAGGGAAGTTGGCTCCAGGGTGTGTCTGACCCATCTCACCCAGT
>NW_005328804.1:0-238 GCF_000412655.1 Myotis brandtii | reverse complement strand
AGAACCTAGAGACACCTATGTCACCGGAATCTTTGAGTCCGGGTAGATGCCCCTGACTAAGCCCCCTCTCAGGAGGAAGTAGCTATGGAAAATGGACCTTCACCCCCTGACCTTGCCCCGACTCTCCATTTTTTACTATTACCAAAAGCCTGGAATGATAGATCCTCCTTTCCCCCCAAATGGTGGGCAGAGTATGACATTATCTGCAGCCTGGAAATACCTGAGTGACTAACCATGT
>NW_005328803.1:0-734 GCF_000412655.1 Myotis brandtii | reverse complement strand
CTCCTGGGGCTGCCCTGTGGCCACCTGGGTTAGGTAGAGGATCTGAGCCGACAGCTCCACTTCTACGTGTTGCACCGACGCCGTGAAAGCCGCCGCATGTTGGTGTAGCAGCCGCTCATTGGGTTTTTTCTTGGAAAGTTCCAGGATCACGGTACCTGCATTCTGCAGGATGGTGCAGATTTCCCGTTCGATGTCTTCCAAGGCGCGTAGTTGTCGCTCGTTTGCCAGGCTGTAGGTAGCCATTGTCTGTGGCTCAGGGAACCCACAGGATTTTCCCCTTTTCCAGGCGTTTGAGCTAATTGCTGATCAATTAACTGTCGGGCTGCTGATATTAGGGCAGTGGCCCCAATTATAAATCCTGTCCAGCCCAAGTTAAAAAAACAGAAGTCGTCTTTCTCTGCAACCACAAGATTAGCCCTGCTAAAACGAGGCCTCAAAAAACTGAGTACAGCCTCAGCGGTTTGGCTCAGTGGATAGAATGTTGGCCCCAAGGTCCAATTCCAGACATTTCTCTCTTATCAATGTTTCTGACTCTCTATTCCTCTCCCTTCCTCTCTCTACAAAAAATCAATAAAATATATCTTAAAAGAAAGAAAAAAATTGAGTATAAACTCAGAGTTGCTCCTCTCCAGGAAAATCTCCAATAAAAGGCAAAAGGTTAATCTGATCTGAGGAGAAACCAGAGTGCTCTTTGCTACTCCCAAGTTCCCTTCCCCAGGAACTACAACTCCTAG
>NW_005328802.1:0-298 GCF_000412655.1 Myotis brandtii | reverse complement strand
ATTAAGGCTGTTTTATTCTGTACATTGGAGGAGGGTTGGAAATGTACCCAGAACACACAGTGAAGATTCCCTGAGCATCCAGTCCAAAGGGAGTTGCCTCATAAAGTAAGTAAAAACCTTACTGTTTAAACATCTAGTATTTTCCCTGTCAGAGCCTAAGTGAGAGTAGGAGGCAGGGGCTGTCTTTAAAGGAGTGAATGGGGAGTAAGGCTGGATTGTTTGTTTAGCCTAATGTAGGGCTCGCCCCCAGGATGGCATAGCGTCATGGGACATGATATCCCTGATTAATACCTCAGAA
>NW_005328801.1:0-265 GCF_000412655.1 Myotis brandtii | reverse complement strand
AGGTGAGTGGTTAGGAGCCAGCGGTCCCAGATTGTGGCAGGGGTGTCCGACCGCCGGTTTAGGCTCCATCCCTCGGGCCTAAACTGGCCGTCGGATATCCCCTGAGGGTTCCCTTATTGGAGTGGGTGCAGGCTGGGCTGAGGGAACGCCCCCCCCAGTGCACGAATTTTGTGCACCAGATCTCTAGTAGATCATAATGGTGTAGGTCAATTTCTAGGGTTTCTATGATCCATTGGTGTATATGTCTGTTCTTGTGCCAGTACCA
>NW_005328800.1:0-248 GCF_000412655.1 Myotis brandtii | reverse complement strand
AGTGTGGCTTCTGAAGTCAGACTGCTTGCTTTTATGTAAATCCTCACCCAAGGATATTTCTCCACTGATTTTTAGAGAGAAAGGGACGGGAAGTGACAGAGAGAGAGAGAGAAAAACATCGATGCCAGAGAGACACATCAATTGGTTGCCTCCTGCATGCACCCTGACCCAGGCCAGGCATGGAGCCTGCAACTGAGGTAGGGCCCGGCCGGCAACCGAGGTAGGTGCTGTTGACAGGAATCCAACCC
>NW_005328799.1:0-504 GCF_000412655.1 Myotis brandtii | reverse complement strand
CCTACAACACAATGGTCCATTAGTACTTCAGCAGTGACAGGGACTATATATATATATATAGTCCCTTTACTTTCTTTCATTCAGTCCCCCAACCCCCTCCTCTCTGACAGCTGTCAGTCTATTCCATTTATCCATGCCTCTGTTTCTGTTTCATTCATCAGCTTATTTTATTCATTAGATTCCACATACAAATGAGATTATGTGATATTTGTCTTTCTCTGACTGGCTTATTTCATTTAGCATAATAATCTTCAAGCCCATCTATGCTGTCACAAAATTTAAGACTCCCTTCTTTTTTATCACCAGATACCTAATGAAAGTATGATTGTCTCAGCAGGTACTGTGTGGAGAGGTGATGACCAAGGACCAGAATCCTCCTGCTGATGCTGTGATGTCCTATAAACCCTAGAAACTTAAAGATATCTCTGAATTTTTCTTAGCCTGTTTTTCTCAGTTGTTAGAGCATTGGCCTATGGACTGAAGGGTCCCAAGTTCCATTCTGGT
>NW_005328798.1:0-204 GCF_000412655.1 Myotis brandtii | reverse complement strand
TGCCATGGAGGTGGGAGAGGCTCCCGCCACCGCTGCTATGCTCACCAGCCACAAGCCTGGCTTCTGGCTGAGCGGTGCTCCCTCTATGGGAGTGCACTGACCACCAGGGGGCAGCTCCTGTGTTGCGCATCTGCTCCTGGTGGTCAGTGCGCGTCATAGTGACTGGATGGTCTGCCGTTTGGTCGATTTGCATATTAGCCTTTT
>NW_005328797.1:0-707 GCF_000412655.1 Myotis brandtii | reverse complement strand
TAGTCACTTGAAAACAGCCCTGCTTGGAATGTGAGGCGGCTGTATGTTCAGCTGAGAAGTGAGGGGGCTGAACCCCACTGTTGCTGAGCTCCAGTCGGTTCGAGGCCCCAGCGTCTACCCCAAGAAGGAAAAAATGGAGGGAGGGGCCCAGAAGAAGGGAGGACAATCAAAGGAGATGTGTCTAGACTTTCCCCAGCCCTCTCCCTCTTTCCACTGCCTACAAAAGCCCCCAGCCCAGCCACAGTTCTCTCTCTGCCTTTTAGTCCCCTGTTCTCCAACCACAGAGGACAGAAATAAGGAAGGAGTCCATGCTGCCTCCAGAAAGTACCTATATACCTGATCGGCCAGTCTCCTCCTGCAGACACAGGCCAGACTATGGCTTAGGCCCGCTCCCCATGGCTCCCCATTGTGAGGGGGGCAGGTCGGGCTGAGGAAGCCCCTGCCCATGCACATATTTCTAGTATAAATCCAATAAAATAAAGAAGTAATATGCAAATTGACCGTCGCACCTTCACACAAGATGGCCACCACAAGATGGCCAGCAGGGTAGGACAGTTAGGGGTGACCAGGCCTGCAGGGGAGCAGTTAGGTATTGATCGGGCTGACAGGGGCATGGTTAGGGGGTGATCAGTCAGGCAGGCAAAGGTGGCTAGGGGCAATCAGGCAGGCGGGCAGGCGAGCGGTTGGGAGCCAGCAGTCCCAGATTG
>NW_005328796.1:0-296 GCF_000412655.1 Myotis brandtii | reverse complement strand
AGATTATATTTAATAAAAACACAATCCTCCGTCACACGATCAAGCCGCGTCTTGGTCCCGACCCATGATTCTCTCATCATGGATGTTTCTCCCTCTCTCCTTCTCTGAAATCAATAAAAACATTTTTAATTAAAAATAAATTAAAGGGACGAACACACAGCTGTCGCCTGTGAGGACACAGCCCTCAGCCCTGGAATTTGGCGCATCTCCCGGCGACGCTCTCCCTGGTCTGTGGTTTCTTTCTTCCCGGAATAACGTCCCCGCGGGGAGTGATCGGCCGGGAAGGTGTCGATCAT
>NW_005328795.1:0-201 GCF_000412655.1 Myotis brandtii | reverse complement strand
CAGGGCACATACCAGGTTGTGGTTTTGATCCCCATACTGGGCTTGGAAGGGAGGCAACCAATTGATGTTTCTCTCACATTGACGTTTCTCTTTCTCTCTCCCTTCCTCTCTCTCAAATCAATAAAAATATACTTAGATAAGGATTTTTTTTTAAAAATCAGGCTGTTATCAATGGTGAAAGGACTGTAATTAGCACAGGGC
>NW_005328794.1:0-283 GCF_000412655.1 Myotis brandtii | reverse complement strand
CAAAGATGGCGGTTAATTTGCATACACAGGCGCTGAGGGAAGACTGAAGGCTCTGGCCAGAGCAGCGAAGACTGAAGGCTCTGGCAGGAGCAAAGGCCTGGGTCCCAGGTGCCGGAGGAAAACTGGTGGCGGCAGCCAGAGGAAGGAAAGGCCTATTGCTCGAATCTCTTCGTGCAATGGGCCTCTAGTATGTATATAAAATACACGGCCAAGATCAGACAAATAGCACCAGGTGCAAAGAACTGTTTGGGGTCCAGCCCCAACAGGTCCAGGGGTTCCCAAA
>NW_005328793.1:0-1324 GCF_000412655.1 Myotis brandtii | reverse complement strand
TTCTGGAGATCAGAAGATTAAAATGGATCTCATAGGGCTAAAATCAATCAATCAGCAGAGCTGTGCTCCTTCTAGAAGCTGCCTTTTCTAGCTTCCAGAGGCTATCTGAATTCCTTGGCTTGTGGCCACATCACTCTGATCTCTTCTTCTATCATCATATCTCCTCTCCATCTACTTCTGTTTTCATATCACCTTCTCTCGCTCTGACATTCCTGCCTCTCTTATGGTATTGGGTCCATGTGGATAATCCAGGATAACCTTCCCATCTCAATACCCTTCACTTAATCCACCTGCAGTTCTCTTCTGCCGTGTAAGGTGACATATTTACAGTTCCCAGGACTGGGAGAGGGACATTTGGGTGGGCCACAGTCTACCTTCTGGTCCCCAAAGATTCATGTACATTCTGAGAGAATGAGATCTGATGACAGAAGCAGAGGTTAGAGAGTCAGAAAGATTTCAAAAATGCCATGCTTCTGAATTTTAAGATGGGGGAGGGGCACACAAGCCATGGTATGTGGTGGCCTCTAAAAGCTGGCAAAGGCCAGGGAATGGACTCTCCCTTGAAGGCTCCAGAAGAAATGCTGCCTGGCTGATTTTAGCACAGTGAGCGCCATTCTGGACTTCGGACCTCCAGGTCTCTAAGAGGATAAATCTGCACTCTCTCAAGTCACTAATTTTGTGGTGATGTTATAGCAGCCACAGGAAATGAATACAAGGACCATAAGGATTCACACAGAGGTGAACTGAAGCTGTTGAAAATGCTTCTTGAAGGAGGTAGCACTCCAGTTGGGCCAAGAAAAGCCAGTAGCCTTTGGTGGATGAAAAAAAAGGTGGTGTAGATAAAGAGTTACAGAACTCTCTTCCTACTGCGTGAGAATTTCTCTTTTAACTTACTAGCTCTGTTCCCTTGGAGACTGATAAAGGTAGAGTGTCAACTGCTTTACTAAGCAACACTGTTTATGGTAAGCATGACCTCTGGCCCTGGCTGGGTGGCTCATCCTGTTTCTCTCTCATATTAATGTCTCTTTCTCTCCCTCACTCCCTCCTTTCCTCCTTCTCTCTCTAAAATCAATAAAAACATATCCTTGGATGAGAATTTTAAAAAAGGATTCAATAAGAATAAAAAAAGAATGACCTCTGATTGGTAAATTGCATCTGGACCAGGAAGAACAATAAATGAAGCAGATGTATCTGATAAGGACATCATACTTTGGGTATTCTTTTTTTTTTCATCTTTATTGTTGAAAGTATTACATAGGTTCTCCTTTCCCCCCTTAACTTTGGGTTTTCTTGAGTGTGAAGACTTATATGTGGGCATGTTCCT
>NW_005328792.1:0-260 GCF_000412655.1 Myotis brandtii | reverse complement strand
TCCCTCACATTTCGATTCTTCAGAGGTTACTCTATGGTCACCTTTGTTAAATTTCTTATCTATGCTCTCAGAAACTTTTTATACAAATACTAGAGGCCCAGTGCACGAAATTCATGCACAGGGGGGAAGGGGGGGGTACCTCAGCCAGGCCTGCACCCTCTCACAATCCAGGACCTTTCAGGGGATGTCCAACTGCTGGTTTAGGCTAGATCCTGCAAGGATCCCTGCAGATTGGGCCTAAACTGGCAGTCAGACATCCC
>NW_005328791.1:0-231 GCF_000412655.1 Myotis brandtii | reverse complement strand
CCTGCCTGATCACCCCCAACTGCCCTCCCCTGCCTGCTCGATCGCCCCTAACTGCCCTCCCCTGCCGACCCGGTCACCCCACTGCCCTTCTCTGCTGGCCTGGTTGCCCCCAACTGCTCTCCCCTGCCAGCCCGGTCACCCCCAACTGCCCTCCTCTGCTGGCCAGGTTACCCCCAACTGCCCTCCTCTGCCGACCCGATTGCCCACAACTGCCCTCCCCTGCCGGCCATC
>NW_005328790.1:0-480 GCF_000412655.1 Myotis brandtii | reverse complement strand
CCCTTAGGGGATGTCCGACTGCCTGTTTAGGCCTGATCCCTGTGAGATAGGGACATCCCTCTCACAATCTGGGACTGCTGGCTCCCAACCGCTCGCCTGCCTGCCAGCTTGATCACCCCCTAACCACTCCACTGCCAGCCTAATAGATGCCTAACTGCTCCCCTGCCGGCCTGATCCCCCCAACTGCTCTCCCCTGCTGGCCTGGTTGTCTCCAACTGCCCTCCCCTGCAGGCCTGGTCACCCCTAACTGCCCTCCCCTGCCAGCCTGGTCACCCCCAACTGCCCTCCCCTCCTGACCTGATCACCTACAACTGCCCTCCCCTGCCGGCCATTTTGTGGTGGCCATCTTCCAACCACATGGGGGAGGCCATCTTGTGCAAGAGCATGATGGTTAATTTGCATATTACTTCTTTATTATATAGGATGATTGTTAAGTTAGTGGCTTCTAGATCAGTGATTCCCAAAGTGGGCGCTACCGCC
>NW_005328789.1:0-554 GCF_000412655.1 Myotis brandtii | reverse complement strand
AGTGGCTTCCCTGAGGCCACTGACACACTCAGAGAAGCCTAGGACTGAGCCGGGGCCAACAGAGGCCCGCCGGCTGCGCTTGGGATGGCGAGCAGGGCTGGGGGGCATCATTGGAGTCCAGAATCCTCAAAAATTGTAGAGTCAGCCCAAGGTTGGTCCTGCATCCTCAGCAGAATCGCCGGGGCCTGGGGTGTCAGACCCACCTCCTGTCTCATCCTGCAGCTCCGTTCCCTGAGCTCTAACCCAGAGGCCAGATTCCCCACACGCTCAGAGGGCTTTGTTGTACACAGACCCAAGGACCACACCTGGACACCCTGTTCCTGCAGCAGAAGCTTTATTTGGGGGATTCTGATTCAGCGCCCCAACTTGGCTATCCCAGGACTACCACCAGCCCAACGGCCTCCACAGGGTGACCCATGCCCCCAGCCCTGGGGACCCGGGAGTACTCATTTTTTATGGCGTTATTTAGTTGTTCTTTTTAAAAAATTTTATTAATTAATTTGAGAGAGAGATAGAGAGAGAGACATTGATTTGTTGTTCCACTGATTTATGCA
>NW_005328788.1:0-209 GCF_000412655.1 Myotis brandtii | reverse complement strand
CCCCTACATGGTGAAAGGAATAGACTTCCAAGTCCAGATAGCTCAGAGAACCCCAAACAAAAGGAATCCAAAGAGGACCACACCAACACACATCATAATTAAAATGCCAAGAGCAAAAGACAAAGAGAGACTCTTAAAAACAGCATGAGAAAAAGTTAGTTACCTACAAGAGAGTACCCATACGATCGATTGTCAGCTGATTTCTCAAC
>NW_005328787.1:0-221 GCF_000412655.1 Myotis brandtii | reverse complement strand
TGGAAATTAGCTGCTGCACTTGCACCTATAAAATGGTTTTAACTATAGCTCAAATAATTCTATTTATACCTTATGAAGAACTCCCAATAGGACAGTATTTGCCACCGCTTGTGTATTTGATCCTTTTGTACTCCTCTCAGGCCCCATCCAGGTACGGCTTAATACAACAAGCCACTTGTATGAAGTATCATGCACAGGCTGCACACTATCCCATTGTATTA
>NW_005328786.1:0-1076 GCF_000412655.1 Myotis brandtii | reverse complement strand
GCTAGAAAGAGGTAGGTGCATTGACATCCTTACTCTCGTCTAATGTGACTCATTTCAAACTTCTGACCTTCATAAATGTCAGATAATAAATCTGTGTTGTTTTAAGCCCCTCAGTTTGTGTAATTAGTTACAACTGCAATCAGAAACTCGTGGTGGTATTTCTTTAAAGCATTCATTCATTCATTCATTCATTCATCTAACACATGTGCCTTGTGCAGTTGCTATTACTTATACTGAAATGTATAAACAAGCGCGTATATGGCTATCCATATTTCCTTGTATTTTAATAGTTTTTATAATAGTCAATTGTGATCTTGAGAGGAAATGATGTTTCTTTGTTATATAAACTTAAATGGATTCATTTTCCTTGGTAATTGAATTTAGCAATTGAAATGATGAGAGAAATAATTTTTGCATTTCTGCCTCTTCCTTATTTTTATTTTAGATTATAATCAGTAGCTATCAAGGAAAATAATTTTACTAAATTGCTTCTTATTAAAAGATAGCAAACATGAATATATTGAGATAAGAAAAAAATAGACATCACCTCTAATCTTATTTCAAACTACACAATATAAAAACAATTCTATTCCTGCAACAGATGAAATTGAATAAAAACAGTATTAAAAATGAATAAAATAAAATTAATACTGCAAAATTATACAATGCTTCTCTGATATCTCAGTAAGGAAACTAGGCTATTTTCCCTAGTTTACAATATAATATTAAATTGATGACATGCTTATTTATATATACTGAAGAAATTAATTATAAAATTTGTATGTTATTAGCAAAGAACTTTCACTGAGTACTGTTAGTATTTTTGGCCTCTATAATGAATCTGACACATTGATAACCAGTATGACTCTTTATAATTTAAACTGATGGCATCATATAACTTAAAATTATGCAATCTGTATTATATGGTGCATTTTTAAAGCCAAACTAAATTTTTATTTTTTTAAAAAATGTATTGGGGTGACATTTGTTGATAGGATTACATAGGGTTTAGATATACATCTCCATGATACATGATCTATACATTGAATTGTGTGCCCACCACCCAAAATCAAATC
>NW_005328785.1:0-245 GCF_000412655.1 Myotis brandtii | reverse complement strand
AACTGCCCCCTGCTGCTGGCCAGGTCGCCCCCAACTGGCCCCTCCCTGCTGGCCTGGTTGCTCCTAACTGCCCTGCACCTGCTGGCCTGGTTGCCCCTTACTGCTCCCCCGCTGGCCTGGTTGCCCCATGCAGCCTGCTGTTCAGTCATTTGGTCATCCCTCACTAATTCCCCTGTTGGCCTGGTCACCCCAGGCAGCCTGCTGTTCAGTTTGGTCGTCCCTCACTAAGCCCCCTGCCGGCCTGG
>NW_005328784.1:0-269 GCF_000412655.1 Myotis brandtii | reverse complement strand
AAAAGAGCAATATAAACTCAAAACAAGCAAAAGGAAGGAAATAATAAAGGTGAGAGCAATTAAATCTATATATATAAAAGGCTAAGTGACCGACCATATGTCCTTCCAACCATCCAACCGACCAACCGGCCGGCACATATGACGCACATTGGCAATTTAAAAATAAACGTTGACTCACGCATGCGCAATACATATAAAGTTCTAACTCGCGCTAATCACACACATGTGTTTTGATTTGTCATTGTCGATTGTGAACTTGGTTGTTTTTG
>NW_005328783.1:0-2278 GCF_000412655.1 Myotis brandtii | reverse complement strand
CACTTAGCATAATGCTCTCCAGTTCCATCCATGAATGTTGTTTCATTTCATGATGTTCCAAAGTTCCCTTAAACTGTCCTCATACTTTTTAAGTATTTTTCTTGTTTCTGCTCTAATTGTCTTTTTCTTACCTTATTTCTTATTGACTTCTTTGATCCTCCACTTCCCCAAGCCTGCTTTTAATTCCTTCCAGCGTATTCCTGATGTCAGATATAGTATTCTAAATTTCTGACTGGTTCTTATTCATATCTATATCTTCTTTCATGCAGCTTTCATTAAGTTCCTTTAATTCTCACTATGTTCCTGGAGGTTCTAAATAAGTTGGAACTTAATTGGAGCATCTTTATAACCATTACTCTGAAATCTGTGTGTGATAACTTGCATTCCCTCCATCTCTCCTAGGTCTTTGGTGATTCCTCCTTTTCTTTAATTTGGGAGTTCTTTGTCTCCCCATTTTAGCTGTTTCTTTGTGTTTGTTTCTATGTATTAGATATATTTGCTATGACTCCCAGTCTTGTGGGGTGGTCTTTTGTAGTGAATGTCCTGTGGGACCTAGAGGTATATTTTTCTTGTATTTTTGAGCTATATGCTCTAGTTATGTCTTTTTTGTGGGTTATTTAGACACTTCTGTCCATATTTTTGTTGTCTCGTTCATGGGAGGACTCTCCTTTTAGGCTGGCTAACTGTGAGGCTTGGCTGCTACCACATTGTGTGAGCTGTTGTATAGGTGCTGACAGGGTAAAACAAAACAAAATGTAACTGACAGGAAACAAACTGGAACATACAAAATATCCTGAAAACCACAATAAATACAACCCAAGAAAAAAGAGAATTAGGAAAGAGAAGAGAGAACACAAATACTAAGGCATAAAATCAAGAGAAAATGATATTAATACTGATAGTAAAATAATAGTAATAAAATAATAATAAAGAAGCTCCTGGGAGGTAAAAGGGGCAGGCAAAAGATTCTGAAAAGAAAGAAGAAATAGAAAAATTTAAGAGGAGAGGGTAGGAATAGGAAAATGTTTTAAAAAAAGACAAGAAGTCTGAGAAAGAAAGAAAAAAATTATGCAATGGTATCAAGAAGAGGGAGAAAGGAAAAGCAAAAGAAAGCATGAGAAAGAAAAAGGGAAATAAAGAGAAAAAAGGTAAAGAAGGAGGCCAATAAGAGATATAGAAGAAATTAGAGAGAAAAGCAGTAAAACAGAGAATATGAAGAAAATGCTGAAAATAGAACAAAAAACAACAAAAAAACAAGCAAAACAAAACAAAACAAAAATTAAAAGTCATAAAACAAAACATCAACAACAATATAGACCAAAAAAAGAAAAAAAAAGGAACCAACCAAGTGAAGTTCATCTGGGCAGTTTATGATGTCTGAGACTCACTGTTTTGTATGCTAATTTCAGGCCTCCTGGGAGGTACTTTAGTGTCAGCCAATCTCAGGAGCTGTCCACATTTGGCTCTCAGTGTCTTTTTATAGCTGCCCTGTCTGAGGTTCTCTGTGGTCTGTCTCTTCTTGTCAGCTATTACACCTCCCCTCTGTGGTTGCTAGTGTCTTCGAAGAGAGTCTTTAGGGCAGATGCAGGCTGGTGTAGTTTAGAGATTTCACCACCAGGCACTCAATGAGGGGAAATTAATCTCTGCTTCAAAGATGAGTCCTCAGTCTCTACCATATCTTTCAACTCTAGTTCCCCCCAAAATGGCCTGATGAAGATTCAGATTGGATACAGCCTGTTGCCTTTTCTGTATGAGCAGTTTCAGCTGGCTTGGGCTCAAAAAAGATTCCTGTGAACACGTTGCCTGCCACCTGGTCACAAAAAATAATCCTTGAGATTATTACTCTTGGACTGTCCTCCTCTAAGCTGTTCTTTATTCCCCACTGAACTGTGCCCATCAGAGGTACATGTGGACACATAAAATTAATCATCTCAGGCCCCAAGACTCCTGTGATATACACAATTCCGGAGAGTATTCAATTATACAAGAATATAGGTGTTACTGTAAAGGGGTTTTGCATACATAATAAAGTCCTAAATAGTTGACTTTAAGATAAGGAAATTATCCTTGGTGGGTCTTTGTTTGAAGCTATCCATTGTCTACACTATCATGAAAGTGCAAACAGGGAACCCAGAAGTCTGATGGACCTTGAGTTTTCGCATCAATAGAAAATAGGTTAATAATAATAACTGGTATAATTGGCTGAATAATTTGTAATGATGACTATAAATCAAAAACGTATTGGAATAAAGATCATTTGTGGGTCCCAACAGGATGA
>NW_005328782.1:0-253 GCF_000412655.1 Myotis brandtii | reverse complement strand
AACCACCTCTGCCTGTCTGCCTGATCACCCCTAACCATTTGCCTTCTTCCTGATCGCCCTAACCGCCTCTGCCTTAGCCCCATCACTGCAGCTTTGTCTGGAAAGATGTCTGGAATGATGTCCGGAAGGTCATTTGGCTGTCTGGTCTAATTAGCATATTATGCTTTTGTTATTATAGATAGCTAAGTTCTGTCAACAGCCAAAGTGCCCATCAGGAGGTGAATGGATAAAAAAAGCTGTGGAAAGGGATCAA
>NW_005328781.1:0-256 GCF_000412655.1 Myotis brandtii | reverse complement strand
AGTTTTTTTCTAGTCCTTTTCTGCAGGGAAACGCGATCCCTGGTTGTCCCTGGGGGAAGACCCCGCTGGATGGGGGCTTCCTTCCTGGGTCATGGGCACAGCCTCACTGGGATCTTTGTGCCTTGTGAGGGGGGACGGGGACGGGACGGCCGCCCGCCCAGCCGCCAAAGTTACCCGTCGCCACTTCTTCTTGCATTTTTAGCGAGGCCAGAGAGTTATAGTAAGTGTGAAATGTTGTCATTTCAGCTTTTTTTGT
>NW_005328780.1:0-230 GCF_000412655.1 Myotis brandtii | reverse complement strand
AGTCAAATATTCAGATTAATAATAATTTCATATTTTTTAAAAATACACAACATATTTAACTAACAAATTCAATTCTATCCTCTAGATTTTTCATGAGGCAAATTCAGATTAACATTTTAGTATTTTGTCATTTCAAAATACCTAGACATTTAATTTTATTTTTTAATTCAGCAAACTCCGGAAGTTCCAAGTTGCCAGTGACTGGAAGCAGGCCTGTAGCCATTCAAATG
>NW_005328779.1:0-201 GCF_000412655.1 Myotis brandtii | reverse complement strand
GTTGTTGGTTAAAATAAACTGGCAAACAAAATAGATCCGGAGACACTGAAGCATGCAGCAGACTGACATATTTCAGAGGGAAGGTGGGGGGGGGGGCAGGAATAGACTAACAAAAGAATTTATATGTATATATACATAACCCATGGACAGATAGTAATGTGGTGAAGGCCTGGGGAGAGGGCAGGAGTAGGGTGGAGAGGG
>NW_005328778.1:0-209 GCF_000412655.1 Myotis brandtii | reverse complement strand
TAAAAGGCTAATACGTAAATCGACCGAACGGCGGAACGACCGGTTGATATGATGTGCACTGACCACCAGGGAGCAGACGCTCAACGCAGGAGCTGCCCCTGGTGGTCAGTGCACTCCCACAGGCGGAGCGCTGCTCAGCTAGAAGCCGGGCTCACGGCTCCCGCCTCCACGGCAGTCGGACATCCTCCGAGGGCTCCTGGACTGTGAGA
>NW_005328777.1:0-238 GCF_000412655.1 Myotis brandtii | reverse complement strand
ATAATGAACAACATAAACTAATGAACAAAAATAGAACGATAGACATAGAAGCATGGAACAGACTGTCCAACCTATGAGGGAAGGCTGGGTGGGGGGCGATGAGGGGGTAAAATATCAACCAAAGTACTTGTATGCATGCATATGAGCATAATCAATGGACACAGACTGCGGGGTTGAGGGGGAGTGAGGGCATGTGCTGGTGGGTGGGAGTGGCTGGGGAGAGGTCAATGGGGGGAAA
>NW_005328776.1:0-1016 GCF_000412655.1 Myotis brandtii | reverse complement strand
AACATTGTCTACATGTTGGACATTTCTTACCTCAACAGGTTGTCTTTTCTTCATTTACAACATACGTTCATACACGTTTCTTCTCCGTGTGGAGAGGGAAGTGCACACAATTATTAAAAACCTGCTACCTGGACGGGATGAGTTCAAATGAGTTCACAGGTGCTGGAGATGAGACAAGTTTCCATTTGGTTGTCATGGACGTAAGTGTCCTGTCTTTATCCAGCCCAGGAGGTGTGACTGGGAGGTTGAGCATTGACCTATGAACCAGGAGGTCATGGTTCAATTCCTTGGTGAGGGTACATGCCCGGGTTGCAGTCTCCATCCCCATGGGTTGTGGGGCAGGAGGCAGCCAATCAGTGATTCTCATCATTGATATTTCCATTGCTCCCCTGGCCTCATCTCTGGAGTCAAGGAAAGTGTATAAAAAAGAAGGAAAGAAAGGAGGCTTCCCCAGCTGTGCTGTCTCCCCCTGTGACTCTCTGGCAGGTTTCCCTGCTGGTTGAATGGGCATAAAATCCACAACATAAATGAACCGCTTTGAAGTCGTTGACATGAGTACGATAAGCCTGTGGAGGATTTTTTTTGGGGGGGGAGGGGGAAAATTCACAGCATTTTATTCATTAATCCATTTAATTCTATAATGCACCATCTTATTCCTGGCACCTTTAATACTGCTGTCATTGTTTCCCTAGGAGAGGACCATGCCTCTAAAAAATCTGAGTTGGATTTCCGTCAATTCACTCTAACAGATTTTACCTTATCGAAAAGCAACCTTAATCAGCTAATATGGAGGTGGTATGGGTAAGGTGTTTCAGTGAAAAGGTGGAAGCACAGGTAGACCAACAAGCAAATTCAGTACGTGGCTTAAACCAGATGGCAGGGAGAGAGCACCAACACAGCCAAGGCCTTCAGGAGGGTAGCTAGAAGTACCCTGCCAAGTAGGTTACTCTGCAGAATGGGAAAGATACAACCCTTTCCTATTATCCACTCAAACCCAAGCAGAGACTATGAAATAA
>NW_005328775.1:0-500 GCF_000412655.1 Myotis brandtii | reverse complement strand
ACTGAGTTATTTAGGGGAAACACATAGCTCAATCACCATAGCTCCTCAGAAGGCAACTAAGGCTAGTATTTGATGAAGCTTGTTCTCTCTAATAATAAAAGCATAATATGCTAATTTACTGGACATCCTTCTGGATGATCTTCTGGATGAAGCCTGGGCTGCGAGGGAAGCCCAGGTCCCGGGTGCCAGAGGGAAGCTGATACTGGCAGCCGGGAAAAGGAAGGCCTACTGTTGCACGAATTTCATGCATTGGGCCTCTAGTCTAAATATATAAAGGCTTAAGCGATTGAACGACTGGTTGCTATGACGCGCACTGACCACAGCAGGAGTGCCGCTCAGCTGACTGACAGGTGCTAAATGCAGTGCTCACAGCTGGTGATCTCCACAGCAGCGCGAGCCTCTCCCAATCAGGACTGACTGGGTGTGAGCCAGCAGCAGGTGCAGCGGGGCCAGGATGAGTGGCAGTGGCAGGCAGGAGCAACAGGAGGCATTGGACTGTG
>NW_005328774.1:0-256 GCF_000412655.1 Myotis brandtii | reverse complement strand
ACAAAGAAGACTTTTAGCTAAAACATTGAAATGACATTTCACGATAGCTTCTGAAACTAAAGAATAATCTATTATTATAATAAAAAATTGCAATAAGTGGATATCCCTTTGGAAAAAAATAGAGTTGGATCCAAACCTCTAACTTTATACAAGCATAAATTCTCCAAAGTTCAAAAATGTAATATAATATAAATTTTTTTAAGTGAAAAAAATCACAAGAGAATTTTAAGAGTCTCAGAATTAGGAAGGTTTTTTT
>NW_005328773.1:0-223 GCF_000412655.1 Myotis brandtii | reverse complement strand
AAGAGCTTCCCAGACAAGAAAAAGGTAAAGGAGTTCAACACCTGGTGATATATTACAAGAAATGTTAAAAGCTTTTCTTTAAGAAGAAGAAAACATTAATAAGATAAGAAAATACATAATAAAAATAAATAACAATAGTAATATGTTTATGTTCTTAGTTTATACATTTGAGTTATTATTTAGTACTAAAATATTTAATTATATAATGTATTGGATATAAAAT
>NW_005328772.1:0-784 GCF_000412655.1 Myotis brandtii | reverse complement strand
TGCTCCTCACACCAACTCTGTGGTTTGCAGGGCAAATATTAGTAGTTCCATTTTAAGGATGATAAAACCGTTTTAACGTTTTAAATGACTTTCCAAAAATCTCAGAGGGTGAGCAACACGGTTAGGCCTCTAATCCAGTTCTCCTGACTCCAAATCCAGTGATCTTTCTCCTATATTAAATCCCCTTCCTAGAATCTGAACTTTGCTGTTACTTTGGCAACAGTGCAGAACATTGAGTGCCTAGAAACCATGACACTGCCTTCTCTGTGCCACAAAGTTAAACGTTTAACTTACTGGTAGGTCATTAGCTGTCAAACCCTTTGTTAGATCCCTTCTTCGTGTGCTTCATCTTAACTTTTGTTAAACCTAGTACCCTTGTCACCAAAAGCTCACTTTTGATGGGCTTGTTGGCAGATAGATCAGGCACGCTGTCTTTTCTGGAATGTCCAGACATTCCGTTTCTCTTGGTCCTGGGTTTGGAGTAGGAAGCCCGAGAGACACCCAGTAACAGCTTGAAGTGAGGCCGTTTCCCAAACTTGGGCCTCACATTCCACCTCTGACATAGCCATTTTCCTGTCAACAGCTCTTGTGAGGTGTGGCCGTTTGACAAAGGTGAAGGGCCTTTGCCTTCTGTGGGTCTGAGGTTACAAACTCTGTCTAGAGTGGTTCAGATAGGGAATAGTCCTGATTTCAGAGGGAGGAGCCGTGCCCTGGTAGCTCACTTTTCATCCAGCTATGAAGGTCTGAAGAGTCAGATGGATGATCAGATTCTGAGAAAACTTTA
>NW_005328771.1:0-202 GCF_000412655.1 Myotis brandtii | reverse complement strand
TCGGAGGGTGATGGGGGTCGACGCCTCTGGCCAAGGTGTTAGGCCTGGGTGAGAATGGAGCTGGTGATCGGGGGGAGATGGGGGTCCCCTGCCCAGGCCTGATGCCTGGGCCAGAGGCGTCAGGCCTGGGTGTGGGGTGGAGCCAGCAATCAGAGGGGTCTGGGAGTCCCTTGCCCAGGCCTGATGCCTGGGCCAGAGGCAT
>NW_005328770.1:0-243 GCF_000412655.1 Myotis brandtii | reverse complement strand
AAGATGGTTGGTATGATTTCAATCTTCTTGAAATTGGAGATACTTTGCTTGTGACCCAATGTGTGGTCTATTTTTGAAAATTTCCCCTGTGCACTTGAGAAGAACATATATTCAGTGATTTTGGGGTGAAATGTTCTGAAGTTGTCAATTAAGTCCATCTGATCTAGTGAGTCATTTATGATTCCTTTTTCTTTGCTGATTTTTTTTCTAGAAAATTTATCCAGTGATGTCAGTGGTGTATTA
>NW_005328769.1:0-229 GCF_000412655.1 Myotis brandtii | reverse complement strand
ACAGATTTAATGCAATCCCCATAAAAATTCCAATATCCTTTTTTAAAGAAATAGAATGAGAAATCATAAGATTTGTATGGAACCACAAAAGACCCTGAATAACCAAAGAAATCCTGGTAAAAAAAAGAACAAAGCTGGAGGTATTATGCTACCTGACTTAAAATTATACTACAGAGCAACTATACTCAAAACAGCATGGTATTAGCAGAGAAACAGACACACAGATCAA
>NW_005328768.1:0-245 GCF_000412655.1 Myotis brandtii | reverse complement strand
GCAGTCCAGGACTCGGATCTGTGACCCTGCCGGGCAGAGGGCAGTGTTTGAGGCTGTCCTCGGTCTGGGACCTGGATCCATGTCCTCGCGAGTGGGGTGGCAGTGATTTAGGCTGTCCACAGTCCGGGACCCGGATCTGTGACTCTGCCAGGCGGGGGGCAGTGCTTGAGGCTGTCCACTGTACCAAGACACGGATCTGTGACCCTGTCGGGCGGGGGGCAGCGCTTGAGGCTGTGCACGGTCCC
>NW_005328767.1:0-343 GCF_000412655.1 Myotis brandtii | reverse complement strand
CCGAGCTCAAAAGGTTCGCCATCACTGACCTAAACCCAGAACCCCAGCCCAAATCGGAAGAGCCCTAGGGAGGCTTCAGGAAGCTCTATGCAAAGCTGTGCATTGAGAACTAGAGACTTCATGAGGCCCTGCCCCAGACCACGCTGCGGCTGGCACAGCTCAAGGTGGAGCTGGAGCACACCACACAGAGGCAGGAACACTTTGCAGAGAGGCCGGCCTTTCTGGAGCTGGAGCGCAAGGCCACTGAGCTGGAAGAGGAGCTGAAGGCCCTGTACAACCTCTGGGCTGACAACCAGTGTCTCAAGGAGAACGTGGCCCTGATCCACATCATCAGCAAACTGTC
>NW_005328766.1:0-219 GCF_000412655.1 Myotis brandtii | reverse complement strand
ACAAGAGGAATTCATTGAACTTATTAACAACGATGCAATGAGAACTGACTTCTCTACAGTGTCAGTTACAAAATTCTGGATCAAGTGTTTGCACTCATATCCTGTTCTGTCTGAGACTGTGTTGTGCCTTCTTCTTCCATTTCCAACAAAATATCTTTGTGAAACAGGGTTTTCCAACTTGCTGGTTATCAAGTCTAAATACAGAAGTAGATTTGTTGT
>NW_005328765.1:0-392 GCF_000412655.1 Myotis brandtii | reverse complement strand
AGAGAGAGGACCCAAATAAACCAAATCAGAAATGAAAAAGGCAAAATAGCAACAGACCTAAAGGAAGTACAAAGGATTGTAAAAAAAAAAAAATACTATGAACAATGCTATTCCAACAAACTAAACAACCTAGAGGAAATGGAAATATTCTTAGGAAAATACAACCATCCATAACTCAATCAGGAAGAATCAAAAAAAATCTCAACAGACTGATAACTAAGGAGAAAATTGAAGCAGTCATCAAAAAAACTTTCAGCAAACAAAAGCCCGGGGCCAGACAGCTTCACAGGGGAGTTTTACCAAACACTCAAAGAAGAACTAAAACCTATCCTCCTCACACCATTCCAAAAAATTCAAGAGATGCCCTAACCGGTTTGGCTCAGCGGATAGAG
>NW_005328764.1:0-203 GCF_000412655.1 Myotis brandtii | reverse complement strand
CCCCCCCCACTGTCCTCATCTATAGGTGTACGATATTTGTCGCCAGGTCAAAGGTCATACACATGGAAACTGTAACTATTTCCATCCGCAACGTGTCCCTGTGCTCGGAAAGGTCTCTCACAACTTGTTCATGTTCTACTCAGAAAGGGTGCGGAGCCACGTTACACTTTTTAAAATAATGTATCCTCTTATGTTTAAAATGA
>NW_005328763.1:0-418 GCF_000412655.1 Myotis brandtii | reverse complement strand
GAATGGGGACCAGCCAGGCTATGGCCCGGGAGAGGGAAAAGCCGCCCACCCCGTGGTCCCGAGCGCCAGCGCTGCACCTATGCCTGTGGCCTGGGAGAGGGACAAGCTGCCTGCCTTACGGTCCTGGGTGCCTGCAGCTGCGGCCTAGGCAAAGTCACCGGCCCATGGTCCCCTACAGCTGCAGCCAGCCCAGGTGAAGCCGGCCCAGGTCCTGGGTGCCTACGGCTGGCCAGAAGGAGGGAAGCCTGGGACCCGGGTGCGGGGTGAGGCAGAGGCGATTAGGGGCGATCAGGCCAGCAAGGGAGCAGTTAGGGACGATCAGGCCGGTAATGGAGCAGTTAGGGGCGATCAGGCAGGCAGGCAGAGGTGGTTAGGGTCAGTCAGGCAGAGGGGTTAGGGGCAATCAGGGAGGCAGGCA
>NW_005328762.1:0-264 GCF_000412655.1 Myotis brandtii | reverse complement strand
AACCTATATGTTCATATTGACCAATGTCACCTCAATCCATTTTTTTTTTCAGAACTGCTTTTATTTGGATAACTGACTGAAGGAGTCTCCTATGTAACCAAGATGGAATTCACAGTATGTTGCTACATTTACACTTAAGAAATATATCTCTATGTACAGGAATTTGCAGATCGATGTAAACATACATTACTTCCCAAGTACATTCCCCTTCTTCTCAGAGGAAAAAGAAAAAAGCCATCCAACCAGGCAACCCCTTCAAAATAA
>NW_005328761.1:0-259 GCF_000412655.1 Myotis brandtii | reverse complement strand
TGAAAGAGGCACAGAGGGCAGAAGCATTATAAAATTGCCAAGATTGCCCTAACTGGTTTGGCTCAGTGGATAGAACGTAGACCTGTGGACTGAAGGGTCCCACATTCGATTCGGGTCAAGGGCATGTACCTTGGTTGTGGGTACATCCCCAGTAGGGGATGTGCAGGAGGCAGCTGATCGATGTTTCTCTCTCATTGATTTCTCTAACTCTGTATCCCTCTCCCTCTCTGTAAAAAAAAAAAAAAAAATCAATAAAATA
>NW_005328760.1:0-511 GCF_000412655.1 Myotis brandtii | reverse complement strand
GTCATAATAATCTGGCCACTCAGTGTATATCCTATTCATGTTGTTGTACATAAGAAATGTATGTAAAATTTATGCTACTGAAACACAAAATGTAGCACTGCAAGCCACATTAACATAAGTCAATTATGTTTCAAATGCCTATATTGAGTCCACAGAATTATTGGGTAGCTGGTTAGTAATGCATTTTTCAAAAGCAACTACTTATTTATTGCAAAAGAGTTTCTATATATCCAATACATGTTTTACTGTCCTAACTATATGAAGATGTCAGAGTACTTGATCTCAAAGGTCCCAATGACCCCTGGAGAACTAGATCAGGTAAATTATCCCATTCTTCTTATTCATTCATCCACTGCTAGACACTTAGAATAAGAAGTGGAATCTGAACAGTCACTCACCATAAGGTATAAAATGGATAATGATTCTTTTAGACAATTAATGCTGTGTATAACACAAAACTTGCATGATTTTTAAGCTGGGTTGTATATTTATTGGGTTCCAAACATCCTAA
>NW_005328759.1:0-253 GCF_000412655.1 Myotis brandtii | reverse complement strand
GTCTGCCTAGGGCCAGCTAGTAGTGTGTGGGTTCTTGTGGGAACAATTTCACAACACGACTCCAGGTGGATTTTAGAGGTTGTTTTTACAGCTGGGGACAGTGAAATAAGGAAGGGCCTAGGATAGAAGCAGCACCAGGAGAGAGACTAGGTAGGGGCCTGAGCCCAGGCTGCACTGCTTTGGTTCACTAAGAAGTCAGAGAAAAGGGCACCTTGGATTCACCTGGATGTGAGTCTCGTGGGGTCCCTTAGAG
>NW_005328758.1:0-520 GCF_000412655.1 Myotis brandtii | reverse complement strand
AATCCGGGTTCCAGTCCAAAAATTCGGTATCAGAGGTGACTTAGGGAAGGTGGTTGTTTGTCAGTCTAGGCTGGGGAACAATTGATTGGCTAGGAGATGGACCCTATCAGAAGTGTGCAAAACCTTGGAGAGTTCATTGATTAGTTTGAAGAAGCTCAAGGTTGAAAATCCCAGACAAAGGAGCTTTAGCTCTCTAGCTTGCTCTTGCTCTTGCACCCTTGCTCTCTCTTGCTCTGTGAACTGCACTTGCCCATGCGTTCACGTGTTTTCTCTCCACAGCCTCGTGGCTTTAAGCAGCCACATGGCCCGTGGCCATATGGACCCCACACACAGTGGACTGCAGCTCGGAACACAGGATAAGCTAGCCAGATGCTGGACTGGACTGGATTTTAACAGGGGGCAGAAATTCTGGACAGTGGCCTTAATTCTGCTGAAGACAAGATTAAACTTCTTCCATGGTGAGACGGACTGAGATGGGACCGGAGAGGGGAACCCTCTTAATTTTACACCATCAATAAAG
>NW_005328757.1:0-203 GCF_000412655.1 Myotis brandtii | reverse complement strand
TGAGGATATGTTTATTGACTTGAGAGAAAGAGAGAGAAAAACATTGATGTGAGAGAGACGCATCGATTGGTTGTCTCCCCCATGCACCCCAACTGGGGCCAGGGATCAAGCCTGCAACCGAGGTACATGCCTTGAACGGAGTCGAACCTGTGACCCTTCAGTCCAGGGGCCGATGCTCTGACCACTGTGCAAACAGCTAGGGC
>NW_005328756.1:0-414 GCF_000412655.1 Myotis brandtii | reverse complement strand
CTGTACACCCCACACTGGGGATCAAGCCCACAACCTGCGCATGTGTCCTTGACCGGTATCTAACCCAGGACCCTTCAGTCTGTAGGCCGGCACTCTATTCACTGAGCCATACTGGCTAAGGCACCATTTTTTTTCTTAATGCCCATGTTCCTCCCTATCTCTATTTCTTCTTCTTACAACAGTCCCTTTAGCATTTCTTGCTGTGCTAGTTTGGTGGTAATAAACTCTTTTAGCCTTTTTTTTTGTTTATGAAGCTATTTCACCTTCAATTTTGAATGATATCCTTGCTGTATAGAGCAGTCTTGGATTCAGTCCCTTGCTTTTCATTACTTTGTATATTTCATGCCACTCTCTTCTGGTTCGAAGTGTTTCTATTTAAAAATCAGCTGACAGTCTAATGGGAGCTCCCTTGTA
>NW_005328755.1:0-209 GCF_000412655.1 Myotis brandtii | reverse complement strand
CACTGGTCAGCCAGAAGCCAGGCTCATGGCTGGCAAGCATAGCAGTGGTGGCAAGAGTCTCTCCTGCCTCCGTTGCAGTGATAAGGGCCCCTCGGAGGACATCCCCCGAGGGGTCCTGGACTGTGAGAAGGTGCAGGCTAAGCTGAGGGACCCCCCTCACTCCCAGTGCACAAATGGCATGCACTGGGCCTCTAGTAATGAATAAAGAG
>NW_005328754.1:0-220 GCF_000412655.1 Myotis brandtii | reverse complement strand
GAAAAATAAAAAGAAAAAGCAGAACAACCTCACAAACTATCCTTAAAAAACCCCCAATATACTCAACAATCAAGCAAACAACAACAAAACAATAGAGAAAAGAATAAAAAAAATTTGGATAGTGAAGAAAGATAAGGGAGAGGTGTATAAAGATTTAGAGCAGGTGATTGGAAAAGGAATATGTAAGTAGGGTGAAATTTAGACAGGGGGTAAAAAGAAT
>NW_005328753.1:0-262 GCF_000412655.1 Myotis brandtii | reverse complement strand
AATGTCAGGTCATGAGCCCACCTAAAATCTTCCATAAATGCCCAAATTCTGGCCACAAATTCTTAAATATAAGAAATCTATGCCCGGTTGGCGTGGCTCAGCAGTTAAGCATTGATCTAGGAACCAAGAGGTCACTGGGTTCGATTGCCAGTCAGGGCACATGCCTGGGTTGCAGACTCGATCCCCAATAGGAGATCGCTGCAGGAGGCAGCTGTTTCTCTTTCGTTGATGTTTCTATCTCTCTATCCCACTCCCTTCCTCT
>NW_005328752.1:0-233 GCF_000412655.1 Myotis brandtii | reverse complement strand
TGAGACTCAGAGGAGGTGCGGAAGTGCAGAGGAACGGGAGGCACACGCAGCAAGTGCTGTCAACTGAGGACGCGGCTGTTTGAATCAGGAGGGAATCACAAGCCCCCGACTGCTCTGAACTCCAGTTCCGGGTGAGTCTCTGGGGACCTAGACTCATACAGGGGGAAACTGGACTGTCTGGCAGCGGGCAGAACTTGTAACTCGAGGGCGGCTTTCTCTCAAAGGTGCTTGCA
>NW_005328751.1:0-221 GCF_000412655.1 Myotis brandtii | reverse complement strand
ATATTTTTATTGATTTTAGAGAGAAAGGGTGAGGGAGCGAGAGCTAGAAAACAATCGGTGATGAGAGAGAATCATGGATCGGCTGCCTCCTGCACGCCCCACACTGGGGATCAAGCCCGAAACCCAGGCATGTGTCCTGACTGGGAATCGATTGGTGACCTCCTGGTTCATAGGTTGACATGCGACCACGCTAGCTGGGTTGAGCAGACTTTCTAACATTC
>NW_005328750.1:0-259 GCF_000412655.1 Myotis brandtii | reverse complement strand
CGGAGCCCAGCTCAGAGACCCTGGGGTCCTCAGGTTTTCTGTCCATCGGCTGCAGAACCAAGCTCACATACAATCCGGAAGGAAGGACAACAGGCAAAGGAGAGGGAGTGGGGAGAGGAGGGTCCAGCCAGCGCTCGCACACCCCCCCTCCCCCTGGCCCTCAGCACCCTGGGAGGCCCCCTGAGGGAGGAGTCCGGAGAGGCAGGCAGGTGAGAAATCCCAGCCTTAATGTGCCTGGTGCGTCAGCTCAGGTGTGTGG
>NW_005328749.1:0-216 GCF_000412655.1 Myotis brandtii | reverse complement strand
GTGTAATATGCTAATTAGACCAGATGTCCTTCCGGATTACCTCCCAGATGAAGCCGGGGCTGCGAGGGAAGCCCAGGTCCCAGGTGCTTGCCGGTAGCTGGAGGGAAGCTGGTGCCAGCAGCCTGGGAAAGGAAGGCCTACTCTTGTAAGAAATTCATGCATTGGGCCTCTAGTCTACTTATATAAAAACCCTGGATGTAACATCATGGCCAGAAC
>NW_005328748.1:0-205 GCF_000412655.1 Myotis brandtii | reverse complement strand
TTTTTATCTGCTTTATTGACACATTACTATTATAGTAATCTCTGTTGGCTTACTCATATTCCTTATTTCCAATCCACTGCTCCAAGTCCATGCACCCTTCTTTTTTCTCTTTCTTCGCTAGCCAATTTTTTTCTTGTTATTGTTGTTTTTTTTATTGTGTTGTTTTAGTTATGCTTTTGTTTTTCCTCTCCTCGCTTGTTCTCTT
>NW_005328747.1:0-284 GCF_000412655.1 Myotis brandtii | reverse complement strand
GAGATTCGTGCACTCCGGGGGGTCGGGGTCCCCTCAGTCAGACCTGTGCCCTCTCACAGTCCAGGAGCCCTTGAGGGATGTCTGACTGATGGCTTAGGCCCGCTCCCTATAGGAGGACAGTCGGACATCCTTAGCGATGCCACGGAGGTGGGAAAGGCTCCCACCACCACTGCTGCGCTCGCCAGCCATGAATCTGGCTTCTGGCTGAGCAGCACTCCCCCTGTGGAAGCGCATTAACCACCAGGGGGAAGCGCCTGCATTGAGCATCTGCCCCCTGGTGGTCA
>NW_005328746.1:0-463 GCF_000412655.1 Myotis brandtii | reverse complement strand
CCGTGGCTGCGGGGAGGTGGGTGGGACGTGAAGGGACCACGGTCGAGCTGCCGGGGACTCAGTGGGGAGGAAGGGCCGGCCAAGATGTGGCAGAGGCCTGGGCGCAGGGAACCAGCTCTGCGTCTCCGGACTCTGACGGCCTGGACCCTGTGAGTCCATCCGCACAGCTGGTAAACGTCCCTCCCGTGGGGCTGTGTCCTCGGGTTCTCTGCACATTGCCTTCCCCCACGGCTCTGCCATGCTGAAAGCTTGGGCTGTCTGGTCGCCTCTGTGTCATCACTTGGTCCTGTGCCGGGTGCACAAAAGGCTCTCCATCAGTGCTGTTGTGTGCAGGAGGGAGGACAACACGGTAACGGCCCCAGGCGGGAGGGCAGGCAGAGTGAGTGGCGGGACCAGAGTCTGGGATCTGTTTTCAGAGCCGCAGGTGTCCTGGCTTGGGGCCGGCTGTGGACACTTATGAAAA
>NW_005328745.1:0-209 GCF_000412655.1 Myotis brandtii | reverse complement strand
GTGTAAATGTACATCTTCTCTACCCACTCATCTATCAATGCCATCTACCTGCCCTTAGAATCTTCAGCCATGCCAACCAGCCTGAGCACTGTGGGTGGGATGAAAAAAAAGCAGGCCTCTTAGGAGTGTCCTGCATAGGAGTGGGGGGAGGGGTTCCCTGTGCTCTACTCCGCCATGGGAGAAGCGTGGGCCACAGGGTTAGGAGTGTC
>NW_005328744.1:0-262 GCF_000412655.1 Myotis brandtii | reverse complement strand
CCGCCCCTCCCTCACGCTGCCTCTACCCTCTGCGCGTGGCCATCCCGAGTTGCACAAACCCGCGCGCCCGGCTGCCCCTTTGTACGCACCGCCGCTGAAGAGGGTTCCGAGGGGGCGCAGCCTGAAGCCCTGCGTTGCCTTTTCTTTTACTTTTTTGCATTTGGAAGAGAGAACAGTGTTCGATTCTGCCCTATTTATGTTTCTACTCGGGAACAAACGTTGGTTGTGTGCGTGTGTGTTTTTTTGTGTTGGTTTTTTTTTT
>NW_005328743.1:0-222 GCF_000412655.1 Myotis brandtii | reverse complement strand
AGAAGTGCATCTGGAAAAGATTGGAGGTTAAAAAAATTATTGAAAGTGGAAAGGTCAAAAAACTGAGAATCAAACACATGTATAAATTCTCTATGTGAGGATGACTGCCACGACCTGCACGGCTAGGGTTCAGGATCTGAAGAAGGGGCCGAAGCACAAATGAAAGCATTAGACAAGAAATATGAATCATTAAGGGGTGGGGGGCCAGGTGGAGACCTCTTT
>NW_005328742.1:0-207 GCF_000412655.1 Myotis brandtii | reverse complement strand
GTATTTTCTTCACAGCACAACCACTGTGTGCAGTTACCTCGTCCATCAAACGCCCCTTCCTCAGAACATGGGGTCTGTGGGCAGGGGTCCTGTCTCTCACTCTGTGCTCTCCAGCGCCTAGAGCAGTGGCTGTGCAGTGTAGCTTAGCACATCGCTGAGGGAGGGAGAGGCATCAGTGGGTGCTCGGGAGCCAGGTTAGGCTGAGGC
>NW_005328741.1:0-732 GCF_000412655.1 Myotis brandtii | reverse complement strand
TGTGTGTGTGTGTGTGTGTGTGTGTGTGCAGGGAGGTATGTACTTTTATATTATAGATCTCTCAAGGTATTAAGACCTGATGTGGGAACTTGGTTGTGGGGAAAACTTTTGGAGATTAAAGTGCATGGGAAAAAAGCAAGATTTATCTAGAGATGTAAAGTATGAGTGGGATTTAAACTAAGTGAAATGTGGGAGAATAGACATCTTAGGTTTCAGGAAGGCAAAGAGAAAATTGTACATTCAGTGAAAGGTTAAATATACCAGGCAGGCTAACCATATATGCTCTGAACTGAGTAGAGAGCAATAAAAATGACTAGGAAGATTGAAGAACTTGAATGCCTAGGTAATGGAAGAAATAGGAAAAATGGGGAGCCACTCTAGGATTCTGAACAGGAGTATAAATTTGCTGAAAATGATATTGAAGAAAGATTAACCTGGCGATGGACTGTGGGAAGGTGCACAGCAAAGAGGGTAGAAACAGATTTCAGTTAGGCAGCTATTACATTAAATTGGAAGTGAGTTTTAAAAAGTGTGCATTGGGAAAGTGAACAAATGTGAAAGATTTAAAGCATGTGTTGACTATAAATCAATACAGTAAGGATGGTGGGAGTGTATATCAGAAAAGTCAAGCAAAAGTGATGCTCACACTTCCAGTTTGGGCAGGCAACTTGAGGAAAATTATGCCAACAAATTTAATCAAAAATAGAAGCTGGATTTGGAGAAAAGACGCAG
>NW_005328740.1:0-284 GCF_000412655.1 Myotis brandtii | reverse complement strand
GGTCTAGTCATCATTATTAAGTTTTGAGTTTAAAAAGGGAGATGAGCCTAGCAGGTTTGACTGAGTGGTTAGAGCAGCGCCGACAGAATGAGGGGTAGCGGGTTACATTCTCCTGGGGGAGCCTGCTCTGGCTGAACCAGGCAAGAATTGACTGATTGGGTCTGTCCAGAGGGAAGAAGGAGCTCCTGGAATCTCTGATCTGTTCTCAGGTGGAATCCACCCGCTTCATCCACACTGGATAAGCTTCACTTCCTTGTTATTTACTAATTTGCCTAGTCTAACTT
>NW_005328739.1:0-237 GCF_000412655.1 Myotis brandtii | reverse complement strand
TTTTTCTTCCTCTTTTCTTTCTTTCTTTCTTCTTCTTCTTCTTTTTTTTTTTTACAAAGAAGTTCCGAATGTGGGTCAATAGGTGTAGAAGAGAGACCAGGCACAAAAATGACAAGATGATACCCAAACTGAACTAAGGTGGTGAAAACAGAAAAAAGAAAGAAAGAAAACACCATTCCTAGGTAATTCAAAGAAATCTTGGGACCAGTTTTGAATTTTTCAAATTGAGTGGAATAA
>NW_005328738.1:0-878 GCF_000412655.1 Myotis brandtii | reverse complement strand
TCCTCTGCTCAAGAGCCATTCATGGCTCACCAGTGCCTTGCAGAAAACATCCAAATCCATCTGTTTCCACCGACCTCCCTGAACCTCCCCAATCCAAGGTAAGGGGACTGGAGAACACTAGTTCCTTACCTGGGTAGGGAGAGGGACCTGCCTATCCCAGAGAGTGGGTGGCACTGAGCAATCGCCCCCCTCTCCCCCTCCCCCTACACACAGTAGACACTTTTCGGCCTGGGTATCAGCCGTTGGCACCTCATTTCAGCACAGCTTCAGCTGCCCATTTTGGGGAGCTCAGGTTCTCCCTCCAAGTCTCTGCTCCTGGAGGCCCCCTCCCCCAAGGTGAAGGGCCAATGTCCCTCCATGACCTGATGGACAAATGCCTGTCCTTTACCTGTGGCAGGTACCACTCTGGAGCGAGTCCCTTGGAATCCCTGGGAATTCCTGGCAGAGGGGCCAGCACATGCAAAGGCTCAGAGGTGTGGAAGGGCAACCTGAGAAGTTCCATCTAACTGTGGACAGAGGCTCAGGGCCTATTCAGGTCTCTGCACTCCTGTGGGAGAGCACTGGGGAGCCAGAGTGTGTCTCAAGCAAGGGAGGGATGTGCCCGATTTGCCCTCCGGACTTACAACTCCACTCGGGTTAGAAGAGCTCCACGGGGAATCTGTGACATGGCAAGCACTAACCGAGCACCTACTGCGTCCCAGCCTTTGTTCTTGCTCTCAGAGGTGATGTCAGGCAGAGGCCAGAACTGGCACTCCGTGAAGGTAGCTGTCTTCCCACTTGCCTCACGTCTGCACACAGGAGGGTGGCCTCCCAGGCCAGCCTAGGCTCCTCCCGGGCCTTTCTGTAGAAGCTCACAGGAGCTGGACTTGGTGGCCAGG
>NW_005328737.1:0-219 GCF_000412655.1 Myotis brandtii | reverse complement strand
GGTTAACTTATTATAAGCATAGATTTAGAAAAAACAGCATGAAAAGACTGGAAAAAGTTCTCACCCTGCCTTGTATTTACTATTTGAATATTCCTGTACTATTCATAGACACGTTTCTCTAATCCCCAGTGCTTTCTATGTTCTGAATTTCCCTGCATGGTTTGGCACACCCCTCCTGCTTCTCTGAGCCCCTGCTAATGCCACTGTCTCTCTTTTTTT
>NW_005328736.1:0-363 GCF_000412655.1 Myotis brandtii | reverse complement strand
TTTTGTACTTTTAATTTTTTATGTAATTCCAACCTTATAGAGAAATTGTAGAACAGTATAAAGAGTTCCATATACTCTTTACCCAGGTTCATTAATTGTTAGCAATTTCCTCCAAATATACTAGTGCATGTCTATCACATATACATACATGTCTGTCTTTCTTTCTTTTTTTCTTTCTCATTTATTTTCCCAGATTTATTGAGATATAATTGGCATATAGCACTGTGTAATTTTAAAGTATACGTACAATTATTGGATATATGTATATTGGAAAATGATGACCACAGTAAGGTCATGTACCACCTCATAGTTTTAATGTGTGTGTATGTGTGTGTGGTGATAACTTTTAAGATTTACTATATT
>NW_005328735.1:0-246 GCF_000412655.1 Myotis brandtii | reverse complement strand
CTATATCTATATCTATATCTATATCATCTATCTATATTCATGGAAACAGAGCCTCATTGGTTTTATCCCTAAGGAGTCAGTGATTGTTCCCACATCCTACTTCCTGACCACCTCCTGCAGCATAGACCCTCATGTGGAAGAAGAGGTCCCTGGGCACGGTGACCAGGACCCCAAGGGGGGCCTGGTTCTCTTAGGGCACAGTCAGAACTTCCTTCCAGGAGAAGCCCCAGAGACCAGGACCTCCCT
>NW_005328734.1:0-549 GCF_000412655.1 Myotis brandtii | reverse complement strand
ACAGAGTTCTTCTCAATGCCAGTCACTTGGAAAAGGCACTGGTCTCTTCCAGTCACTTCGACAGCCTTATTCTCAATACCAGTCACTTGGAAAAGACCCTGCTCTCTGCCAGTCACTTGGACAGCCTTTTTCTCAATGCCAGGCATTTGCACAAGCCCCTTCTCAATGCCAGTTACTTAGACAAGGCCCTTCTCACTCACAGGCATTTGGACAGCCTTATTCTCAATGCCAGTCATTTGCACAAGCCCCTTCTCAATGCCAGTTACTTAGACAAGGCCCTTCTCACTCACAGGCATTTGGACAGCCTTATTCTCAATGCCAGTCATTTGCACAAGCCCCTTCTCAATGCCAGTTACTTAGACAAGGCCCTTCTCACTCACAGGCATTTGGACAGCCTTATTCTCAATGCCAGTCATTTGCACAAGCCCCATCTCAATGCAAGTCACTTGGAAAAGGCACTGCTCTCTGCCAGTCACTTGAACAGCCTTATTCTCAATGCCAGTTAATTGGACAAGGCCATTCTCAATGCCAGTCACTTGGACAGATTTC
>NW_005328733.1:0-319 GCF_000412655.1 Myotis brandtii | reverse complement strand
TATATCTATACATCTATATCTATATCTATCTATCTATCTAAAAAGCAGTGATATGCAAATGAGGTCAAGACTCCGTAATGGTCTAGACTCTGTAACGGTCATGACCAGCTCAGGAGGAGGGAACTGGTGCCGCCCTGAGCCTGAGAGATCAACACAGAGGGGCGCCTGCTCTGAGCCTCAGACATGGCTGGGGGAAAGCCCCCAGAGGACACACACACACTCACACACACACACACACACACACACATGACGCCTGCTCCTAGCCTCTGCTGCCAGACTGCACTTAGGCCTGCTCTCCATGGGGAGAGGACCTAAGCTG
>NW_005328732.1:0-210 GCF_000412655.1 Myotis brandtii | reverse complement strand
GGGAGAGTGAAAGAGAGAGGGAAAGACAGAGAGAAACGTCCATGTAAGAGAAACACATCAATTGCCTCCTGCACAAGCTCCGACCAGGGCCCTGGCTGGGGAAAAGCCTGCAACCAAAGTACGTGCCCTTGACTAGAATCTAACCCAGGCCCCTTTGGTTCACAGGCCGACATTTTATCCACTGAGCCAAACCAGCTGTGTTAAAGGCTA
>NW_005328731.1:0-214 GCF_000412655.1 Myotis brandtii | reverse complement strand
GAATAAAATAAAATCAGAGGCATGGAAGCATGGAACACACTGACGAATCTCAAAGGGAAGGGGGATGGAGGTGGGAAGAGTTTAATCAAAGATCTTACCTATGGACACAGACAATAGGGTGGTGAAAGCCTGGGGCAGGTTGGGAATCTGGTGGAGGGTACAATGGGGGGAAAAGGAGGGACATCTGTAATACTCTCAACAATAAAATTTTTAA
>NW_005328730.1:0-293 GCF_000412655.1 Myotis brandtii | reverse complement strand
CCATGTAGGTAAAAGGGGTACTTGCCTCCTCCCACAACCACATCAAAATTTCAACTAGGCACTTTCCCTCTCAGGAGCAGGCCCAGCCCTTTCTTCCCTCTCAGGCATACATCTCCTCACTTCTCAGAGTCCCCACGACACTTGCAAACAGGGGAGCAATGGGCAGCAGAGGCTCGTCCCAGGCTAACCTCCTGAACCTGTCCCTCAGGCCCCTTTTCTCTGAGTCTCCAGTGAGCCAAAGCAGCCCGGCCTAGATTCATTTCTTTCCTATAACATTTCTAGAGAGTCAAAGC
>NW_005328729.1:0-430 GCF_000412655.1 Myotis brandtii | reverse complement strand
GGGAGCGCCGCTCAGCCAGAAGCCAGGCCCACGGCTGACGAGTGCAACGGTGCTAAGGACTCCTCATGGGAAGTCCCCTGGGGAACAGGCCTAAGCTGGCAGGTGGACATCTCCCAAGGGGTCCCAGACTGTGAGAGGGTGCAGGCCGTGCTGAGGGACCCCCCTACCAGTGCACGAATGTTGTGCACTGGGCCTCTAGTAGCACTATATTCCTCATGGAGCTGTTGCAGGGATTAAATGAACGTAACGTGTGCAGCCCTTCAGCGGTGGCCTGGCCCACACTGGACATAATGCAACAAGTGCTGGCTCACTTCCGCAGGGCATGCTCTTCTCTTCTCCTCCGGGTGGCCCAGGGTGGGGTGGGGAGAAGGCGGAGTCCCTGGAAAGACCACGGGACTCAGGGGCAGGGATGGAGTGACACGCATGAGAC
>NW_005328728.1:0-298 GCF_000412655.1 Myotis brandtii | reverse complement strand
TTTTTTTTTTTTTACTTAATTCACAGGACATACTCTTTGTACTAAGTGTTGGAAAATCACCCTAGCAATGGCCTCCATTCCTCTCAGTATCGTTGCCTTACATTCTGATGTCATTACTGCGCTTTTATCATCCACTCTCTCTAATAAGATTGTGAATTAAGGGCAGAGATCATGACTTGAGCTTGTGTTTCTCTGTCATGGTGCCTAGATAAATACTCAAATGCCATCTAGTCCAAATGACTGTGATGAGAGAGGCCCACAGTTGCTGGACACCTCTGATTTTTATTTAAGGGGCCTC
>NW_005328727.1:0-338 GCF_000412655.1 Myotis brandtii | reverse complement strand
CCTGCCTGGGCCTAACACCCTTCTGGCCTGGGCAGGGACATAGCCTGTGATCAGAGTGATCTGGGGGTCCCCTGCCCAGGCCTAATGCCCCCGCCAGAGGCCTGAGGCCTGGGCAGGCGCAGAGCCAGAGATCGCCTCAGCCAGAGGTCTTAGGCCTGGGCAGGCGATCGGAGCAGACTGGAGGTCCCCTTCCCAGGCCTAACACCCCTCTGACCTGGGCAGGGGCAGAGCCTGCAATTGGAGCGGGCAGGGGCAGAGCCTGCAATTGGCGGGCTGGGGGTCCCCTGCCAAGGCCTAACGTCCCAGCCAGAGGCCTGAGGCCTGAGTAGGCGATCGGA
>NW_005328726.1:0-257 GCF_000412655.1 Myotis brandtii | reverse complement strand
TTTTAAGCAATGAGCTCCTCCATATAAATATATGATTTATTTAAAATGTAATATATATAAACTTTTGGGAGCAATGTATTTAAATAAACTGATATAAATATAGTGTTAGGTATGACAGTGTCAAAAATAAGTTCGTTTTTGCCCTAGTTGGTTTGGCTCAGTGGTTAGAGTGTCAGCCCTTGGACTGGGGGTTGTGGGTTCGATTCCAGTAACCAATCAGTGTGTCTCTCCCACATCGATGTTTCTTTCTGTCTCTC
>NW_005328725.1:0-202 GCF_000412655.1 Myotis brandtii | reverse complement strand
CAAAGTCAAGTCTCCTATCACCATTTACCTTCTTTGTTCTCCCCCACCCCCTTCCCTCTGGCAATCACTAGAAGTTGTTTCTTTTCCCCCCTGCTTAATCCCTTCATCCATCTCACCTAGTTTCCACCCATCTTCCCCTCTGACAGCTGTCAGTCTGTTCTCTGAATCCATGAGTCTGACTCCACTTTGTTAGTTTATTTTG
>NW_005328724.1:0-917 GCF_000412655.1 Myotis brandtii | reverse complement strand
ATATGCCTAGGTAACTAATTATTCATTCAACAAATATCTATTGAGCAACTACATGTTATAAGGACTAATTCAAGTTCTCAGCATATAGTGGTAAACCAGACAGAGTCACTGCCCTCAAAGTTTATAATCTTACCAGGAAGCTAGAAAGAATATACCATAAAATCAAAGAAATAAACTCACTATTTTCAATTGAGGTAAATGTCATGATGGAATCAAAACAGGGTGAAGTGATAGCAGCAAGCACTGGGGTGGACACACTTTGGGTAAGTGGCCAGGGAAGGCTTCCTGGAAGAGGTGACATGTGAGATGAGACATGAATGATGAGTTTGTTTTATATCTTGGGTTAGTCCAAGAATTGAGAGACCAAGGTGGTTAGAGTCTAGTGACTGAGTCAGAGTGATAGGAGGGACCAGAACCCATTGAAATTGGTATGAAGACTTAGAGTTTTTAGCTGGAGTCGGCATCTTCTAAGTTTTAAAAATATCACTCTGACATGTATATATTAAATTGAGTGAAAATTGGGTAATGGAGGAGCAAGAGTGAGGCCAAGACGGTGTTTAGGTGACAATGGTGTAACTCAGATGAGTACAGGTGAGGAGATAGACTTGGGTGTAGGGAAAATAAACCACATTGGTGTTGAATAGGAAACATCATAACCAATTCTTCATTCTAAACTTAATGGATGCTGGAAGAGACAGATTGAGCTACTTCCCTTCCATTCAGAAAATTTTGGAGATAACATATATGTTTGAGGAGAAAAAAGAAAGAAAGCAATAATTGTAGGGAAAACACATTGATGATGTCATTTGCAACATTAACAAAGAAAAGCCACATACATTTTAGCAATCAACACCATTTCAGTTTCCTGAGTCCACCCACTTTTTTATTTTTTTAAAAATATATTTTATTAATTTTTT
>NW_005328723.1:0-479 GCF_000412655.1 Myotis brandtii | reverse complement strand
TAGCTTAGCCTAAGTATCCCTAAGTAAACTGCAGGTACCCTGTGTAATTGCTACTTTCTAACTAGACTGGAAGGAAAGCAAACACTGTGTCTATGGTGTTAACATTGCTCTTCCCCGGGACCTAACATTACAGCTGGCACATTTTTGAATGAAATTTCTGTGAACTGAAATAATACAGGAATGTCCTCCTGAGTAAGGGAGAAATGAGGGACGTATACACATATCTTTCCCTAAACTGTGCCTTTCCTGTACTTTTTCTTCTTAAATGGGGATACAGTACAAAGGATACTAGTCCATGGTCTAACCATGGTTAAGTGTTCCCTAAATATTTAATGGAAGAATAGAATGCATTCTGCCTCTATTTTTTGCCTCTATTTTTCTCTCCTTTCACCGTCATTGAAATAAAGCTTCATTACTCACAGCACACTGAAGCATGCAAAACACATGATGAGGTGGTGTGGCAATGACCTGTGGCCTGG
>NW_005328722.1:0-233 GCF_000412655.1 Myotis brandtii | reverse complement strand
GAAAAACTTTCCCCTACCCTTCTACATTCTGTTGGCTGGTCTAATAATTAAATTGACATCAAACAGATTAGCAGGAAACAAAACCAAAATTTATTTCATACTGTTGATTGTAAACAAAAAAGTTGGCTAAGTCTTCCTTAAGAAAGAGTTATTGGGAGAAAAAAGAGTTATTGGGAGAAAAAGAAAGAATTGCAATTTTGTGTCTATAGCCATGGTGCGCCATGTGCAAGGCC
>NW_005328721.1:0-358 GCF_000412655.1 Myotis brandtii | reverse complement strand
AAACAGTGTAGATATTACAAAGTAGAATTACACAATTTACAAGTTTGATTTACCAAATATGTACATATATGAGCATATGTATAACTGCATGTGAATGTATGCACATATATAAGTGAATATAAATGTATAGTAAATACACATACATATATTTAGTTAGAGAAAGAACCATGCCCCCAAATTATAGAAACATTCTTTAAAAACATAATAAAAAATGCAAGTGATTTTAGGTACATTACATGATTATGTATCTATCTATCTATCTATCTATCTATCTATTTATCTATATATAAATCAATACAACACAGACTATGTTTATTGACCAAAGAAAACTGCAATACATTTGAATAGGTGAGGGCAC
>NW_005328720.1:0-502 GCF_000412655.1 Myotis brandtii | reverse complement strand
CCTCTGAAATTCATCAGTCTGTTGCATGCTTCAATGTGTCTGGATCTATTTTGTTCATCAGTTTATTATAACAAAACCAAATTTTCACAAACTAAAAAACACACCACTAAAGTAAATGTCCATCAACACTAAAAGGACATGGATTATACACAGTGCAGCCCTTAAAAAAATGATGGAGAAAGGTCTATATGTACAGGTATGGCTGACATAGGAAGATAGAGAAGTTGTATTTTTAAGCAACAGCAAAAATACAGAACAGTGCATACACTGTGATCACGGTTACTATGAAAATCATTCATGAACATTCTGTGTTGGAGAATGTTCCAAAATTCTAACACTTTTACCTCAGCCTTGAAAGAAATTCACTATTTTATTAAGCACTAGATGATGCAATTAGTTTGCATTTAAAGTCCATGTTGTACATAGAAAATGAAAATAACATGCAAATATGCACATATAATAGCGTTACAATCACACTCAATTCAAAGTGATGCTTATATTA
>NW_005328719.1:0-819 GCF_000412655.1 Myotis brandtii | reverse complement strand
CATCTTTAGCTTCTCTGTAATAATTAAGATCACAGAGCATCCAAAGTTGGGGATGCTCTGGGAATCACTTTCCAGTTGGCTCAGTAACACACGTTCAGTTTGCCATGTCTGCCATGGTTTAGTTGGCAGAAGGGCATACAAATTGCCACATGTCACTTTCTAAACGGAATGTTATCCATGTTTCTCCTGCCAGTGACAGTCTAGGGACAAAACAGCAATTTGGAATGCTTCGTTCATGTAGAATGATCAGAGTAAAGGCGAGGGTGAGGGGGGAATGATGCTCAGGTTGGTTGGAGAGGAAAGAGTGCTAAAGCTTGTAACTTTCTAGGAAAACAGCATCAGTGTGCTTCTAAAATTTCAGCCGTCAGTGCCAGCATTTCTGAGTGGTCAGGAAGGTCCATGGTGTAAAAATAGATGGGCTTTGTGGGTAGGGCTTCCTGAGTTCAAGTCCTAGTTTCACTACTAGCCAGCTCTATCCTTAAGGAAGATACTTGGCCTACTTAAGCCTCTTTAAAGTTTAAGTTTCTTTAAAAATGGAGATAACAGTGCCTACCTGGATTAAATGAAATAATGCATATGAGATACTTAAATTCCTGGAACATAGTAAATCTAATAAATGTTGACTTTTATCATAATCTTAATTGTTGTCATCATTAAAAGTACTGCATTTGGTTAGATACTCCAGTATAGACCAATTAAACTTTGCAGAATTAATCTTCTAGCCAGTTTCTCAAAGTTTGGAATGAAGAAAATCCAGGGGGCAAGCTAAAGTAGAGATCCCTGACACAGAGCAGGGTAACGATTAAAAAACCAGCTCTG
>NW_005328718.1:0-288 GCF_000412655.1 Myotis brandtii | reverse complement strand
GTTAGACATTTGGATTTCTCTTGAACAGGATAAGTGCCTGTTCAAGACCCTTGCCCAGTATTCTATGAGTACAGGTAACATCTTATTTAAGAAACCTTTCTCTGTACTAAGGTCATGAATTCTCCTATGTTAACCTCTAAACGGTTTATTGTTTGCCTTTTATCTGTCATGCCTCCTGGGTCACCTAGATCAAGTGTTTGAATATGTGTGGGACTGTTCCTGGACTCCTTATAGGGTTCTATTGGCCTATTAGTCTATCCCAGCCGTGGGCAAACTACGGCCCGCGGG
>NW_005328717.1:0-279 GCF_000412655.1 Myotis brandtii | reverse complement strand
CCCCCTGAGCTGTCTGCCTGCTCTTATTTATGAGTCACAGCTTCTTTTTTTTTTTTTTTACTATACTTGATTTCTACTTTCATGCCATTGTCATCCAATAAGATGCTCGATATGATTTCTATCTTCTTGAATTTGTGAAGACTTGCCCTAACACAGCGGTTCTCAACCTGTGGGTCGCGACCCCTTTGGGGGTCGAATGACCCTTTCATTGGAGTAGCCTAAGACTATCGAAAAACACATATAATATTACATATTGTTTTTGTGATTAATCACTATGCT
>NW_005328716.1:0-896 GCF_000412655.1 Myotis brandtii | reverse complement strand
TTCCTGGTCAGGGCACATACCTGGCTTGTGGGCTCAATCCCCAGTGTGGGGTGCAGAAGGCAGCCAATCAATGATTCTTTCTCATCATTTATGTTTCTATCTCTCTCTCTCCCTCTCTCTTCCTTTCCAAAGTCAATAAAAATATATTTATTTTAAAAAGGAAGAAACACAGGATAGGAAAAATGGAAACTAATAAGAATGGCACCCTGAAGGAGAAGATGGGAATGGGCCGGAAAGATGGGGAAATGGATTTGGGGTGGAAGAGAGGCAGGGAGAGTGACCTTGAGCAGGATGCTGGAGCTTAGAACCATGTTTATGTTTGCATTCTCAAAACATAAACGCATAATTGAAATCAACCAGGACAAGGGGGAAGCCAAACAGAATAGAAATAGTAACAAATGAACCTGTGTTACACCTGAATAACAGAATGACTGCAGGTGAGCGGTGCAACAACTTTTGAAGTAACTCAGGAAAACAGTGTTTTTGCTCTATGTTATAACACTAAAGAACTGTTTTAAACATGCATATGGATTAGCAATTCTGAGGCTATCATATATGTCTTCAAGGACTGAGCAAGTTAGTGAATATATTATAGATGAGATATGGGTTTCTCACTGACAGAGAAAAGAGATATAAATAAGAAAAGGAGAAAGAATAGAATAAATCCTGTGGTGTTGGATTGACATTAGAGGTATCAGTAGGAAACCATGATTTGCATTACACTTATACACACACACACACAGCCATACATACAGACAGATGTAGATGTGTGTTAGTATACACATATCTATTTCCTAGTGTTTTGCTCAGAGGATCTAGAGCGATGAAAACAATGACAAAAGGACAGCACAGGGAATACAGTCAATCTACACTAATAAAAGAGAAACATGGTAATT
>NW_005328715.1:0-207 GCF_000412655.1 Myotis brandtii | reverse complement strand
CCAAGCTTTGCATATCACTGTTTTCTGGTTGCATAACTTTGGCCCAGTTATTTAACTCTTTCATCCCCAGTTTTCCTGTCTGTTAAATGTCATAATAATAGTGCTGAACTGTTGTCCAATTTTATCATCAAGGTTATGATACTTTTATTATATGAGTTGAATATCATCCCCACTTTTATTATTCTCTGGAATAATTTATATAAGATA
>NW_005328714.1:0-218 GCF_000412655.1 Myotis brandtii | reverse complement strand
CCGCAGCCTGGGTACTCCACCTGCTCCCCGGTCCCGCTACTTCCGCGTCCCTGGACGAAAATCAAACTCCGCGGGCCGTGACTTGCGCCCGATGTGACTGGACAAGGCTGAAGATTGCTGCTTGTGATTGGTGGTACGATAACCAATCAGGTTACTGTTATTTGGACAGACTACTGGGATTTTTTTTAAGAGGGCGGGCTTTCCGCGGGACAACCAAT
>NW_005328713.1:0-213 GCF_000412655.1 Myotis brandtii | reverse complement strand
TTGGGGGGTTTGTTAGTTTTCCTTTTTATAATCTATACTAATAACAGGGCAATATGCTAATTAGACTGGGTAGACTGGCTGTCTTCCAGAGTCCTTCTGGACGTCCTTCCAAACAAAGCCATGGTGGTGGGGCCAAGGCAGAGACTTTTAGGGGCAATCAGGCAGTCAGGGGAGAGTGGTTAGGGACAATCAGGCTGGCAGGGGAGAACGGTT
>NW_005328712.1:0-226 GCF_000412655.1 Myotis brandtii | reverse complement strand
TAGCTCATCTTTCTCAGTGATTAGAACGTACCAGAGAGTCTTTGGTTCAATTCTGGTCAAGGGCACTTACCTGAGTTGCAGTTTTGACCACTGGCCCTTGTCAGGGTGCATGCGGGAGGCAACCAATCAATGTGTCTCTCTCACATTGATGTTCCTTTCTTTCTCTTTCCAATCTCTCTCTTTCTCCCCCTTCTACTCTCCCTTCCACTCTCTCTAAAAATTAATA
>NW_005328711.1:0-223 GCF_000412655.1 Myotis brandtii | reverse complement strand
CGCTCTCCAGGCGGGAGGTGGGATGCCCTTGCCAGCCCGGGATTCGGATCTGTCTCGCTAACGTTCACGCTGGTTGTTAGGAGCCACCTGGTGGCTGCTTTTATCCTTTCTTCCTTGTGGAGCGTCTAGGGAGGGGAAGTGGCCATGGTGCCCTAGGCCAACTTCCAGGAGGCCTGCGGCACTGGCCTGTCGGTGCCTGTCCCTTTCTCCAGAGATTGGACCT
>NW_005328710.1:0-469 GCF_000412655.1 Myotis brandtii | reverse complement strand
CTTCACTAAATTATACTTCCCAATGTAGGCAGATGGTAGTGCCTGTTTTGGAGGGACACGTTGTTGTGTGTGTGTGTGTTTTCACACGTTCTATTTGTTTGGACATTGTCCATCTCTTATTTCAGTGGTCAGTAGTGGGAGGTCAATTGCAACGTACAGGAAAAAGATTATAGGATTTTATTTCATTTATTCTCTATTTTATAAGCATTGAGCACTTACTTTGCTCTAGATAATGTAATCAAGTGCAATTAAAACAACTCCTAGCATTTCTATCTTTCCTCTTTGATCTACCCAAATAACACCACCCAGAACTCCACAACCAATAGCTGTAAGTTTGGTATTCTCCAGATGTTTCCTCGTGTCTTCCTCTCTTGTATCCTCATCTCTATTCTCTAAGTCTTTGTTTTACCTTTGTAAGGATAAAAGTTCATGCAAGTGACTTTTCTAAACAAAACAGCTTACAAAGAGG
>NW_005328709.1:0-209 GCF_000412655.1 Myotis brandtii | reverse complement strand
CGTATCCTAAACCGGTACAATCTTAGAGTGGCCTTCAAAACTACCAATACTCTTCACTCAAAACTGGTGAACCTGAAAGATAGACGACCACAAGCCGATTGCTCGAACCTAGTTTATCGGATACAATGCAAAGACTGTCCGGCTTCCTACATTGGCCAGACCTCTCGACAGCTAAAAACACGCATGCAAGAACACTCCCGTTGTCTGAA
>NW_005328708.1:0-268 GCF_000412655.1 Myotis brandtii | reverse complement strand
CATCTGGGCAAATTCAGAGTAACACCCGCATCCCAGAAAATAAGCATTTTTCCAGGAAAAACGTATCCGACTGTTTACAAAAATGTCTCCGTGGAGGAGCCCGGAGGAGCCCGGATACGCCTAATCCAAAAAACACCTGCCGGGGCTTTATGGTTTTTTCCTGGGAAACAATCAGATGTGACTTCAGGGCTCTAGCCCGCTGAAGCGTTACCGTCGTGTTTTTAGAATATTGATGGCATCCGTCCCATGTTCCAGGCTCCGTTCAAAA
>NW_005328707.1:0-741 GCF_000412655.1 Myotis brandtii | reverse complement strand
CTGAGTGTAGGTCCTGAGAAAGGCTTGGTGAGGACTCTCACTGCTCACTGCTGCCTCCCTAACAGCTATAAAAAAAAAAAATCAAACACTGGATGCTATTTTTTCCTTTTTTCGTAAAAGAAAAATTCTTTTCGGATTTCTTTCTGTTAGTGAAAACAGGTACTAATGCAGGTCTTTCATAAAACAAAGTGGCATAAAGCAAGCTTTCAAAAAGCAAGGTTTACCTGTATTGTGCTATTCTTCTGTGAATTACCTAATCATATCCCTGAGCATTCTCCTTTGCATTTCCTGCTTTATCATTTTGATTTGTAGAGATTATATGTGCTGTCTGCATAGCTATTCATTACCTGTGAATGTTAGACTTTGAAATTATTTTCTCCCAGTTGTCATCTGTCAGTTTTTCCCGTGTATTATACCTCCAAAGTGTTACTTCTTCCTAGAGACTATCTTCCTAATCATATTTCTGATAGTGTACTCGGTCATTATTTCTAGCTACTTTTGGGAACTGTTGTCCCATTGTTTAATTTTAGTTCTACATAGTTTTTTCATAATTGAGATTTTATTGGCTGCTTTGAGGATAAGTACACAGATAGATTTGTACACATTTCTTACCGTACGCACCAAAAACCTAAAAAGTCAAGTAGTTGTGATTCTTTTCTAAACAGTTATTCTGGTGACATCCCAGCGTAAAATTTAGAGGCATTTTTTCCTTAATAGAATATCAGAAACCGAGTTCTTAAA
>NW_005328706.1:0-510 GCF_000412655.1 Myotis brandtii | reverse complement strand
GTGCATTATCTTGTTGGAAGAAGCCATCTCCATTGGGGTACGCCGTCAACATGATAGGATGAACTTAATCAGCAATGATCCTTAGATATGTTGTGCAATTCAGACGTTGTTCCACATGAATTAAAGGGCCCAAATAATGCCAGGAAAACATACCCCAAACCATAACACCACCCCCACCAGCTTGAATGGTTGTACTTGTGCATGGGGGGTGCATGCTTTCATGCTGTTTCTGCGAAATTCTCACTCTGCCATCTGCATGATGCAAATAGAAACGTGATTCATCAGACCACATGACTTTTTTCCACTGCTCGACTGTCCAGTCCTTGTGTCCCTGTGCGAATTGGAGACATTTTATCTTGGTAACTGCAGATAGCAACGGTGTTCGAACAGGCCTTCGGCTTCCATATCCCATATGATGCAGTGTATGGCTAAACATCAGGTGGTCATAATAATCTGGTCACACAGTATATAGTGACCAGAATTAAGAAATCTACCTAAAGATTTTCACAG
>NW_005328705.1:0-243 GCF_000412655.1 Myotis brandtii | reverse complement strand
CCAAAGGGTCGCGACCCACAGGTTGAGAACCACTGATGTAGGCCTCCCTCAGAGATATTGCGGGCTCAATTCCAGTCTTCTGTGATAAAATGAGTCATAATCTTTTTGCTGGTGGAGGGTCTTTTTTAAAAAAGTATCTTTATTGTTGAAAGTAGTACAGATGTCCCCTTTGTGTGTGTTTTTCCCCATTGACCTCCTTCACCCGGGCCTACCCCTCCCAGGCCCTCACCACTCTATTGCCTG
>NW_005328704.1:0-250 GCF_000412655.1 Myotis brandtii | reverse complement strand
TTGCACTTCATTTTATACATTAAATCAAAAGAGGAGACAAATGTGGGTTACATGAAATCCATTCGTGGTAGATTTGGGAGGTGGGAGAAAGCAAAGCAGAAAAACCTCTGGGATTGGAAAAAAAGTAGAATGATAGACACATACATCTTTTACACAGGTGGGTGCAGGATAGTTATTAACTCTATAACAATGAGGGGATCTGTGGTCTCCGCAGAGCAGTGCCTGTGCTTCGAGGGGTCTGGAAAAAGGA
>NW_005328703.1:0-625 GCF_000412655.1 Myotis brandtii | reverse complement strand
CCAAGAGGACAAAAATAAATATAATACCTCAAAAAGAAAGATAGGCTGGCTTTGCAGACAGGGCCTGTCTCTTGATGATGGTAGAATATTGGGGTGGTCAATCCAGAATTTTACCTGAAAATGTCCAGTGATTCAGCTTTTCCAGTTCCTTCAGTCAATCAAATTCAGGGGATTGAGTCACATTGACCAAAGTCACAGAAAACAAATGTATAAATCAAAATGCCTGTGTATAAATTTTCCATAAGAAATACAACTGCCTGCAAACTGAAATGTTAATGTCTATTGGTCAATGCACTCCCTTCCCTATAAAGCAGTCTACAGGGGAAGAAAAATGCCAATCAGAAGGTTAATGGGTGAGCAGAAATTGGGACAAGCCAGATATGACCATTTAATGCACCATTTTCCACTAGAGGTAAGCATATTTTCTTAGCCCCAAATCAGAACACAGAGCTTAACAGAGAACTGTAACCTGATTTATTCGTTCATTCATTCATTTATTTGTCTTTATTGGGCCTTCACTAATACATAATAATATTACTTAATAACTATATAATAATATAATTGAATAATATAATTGTTATACCATATTATATATTCATATAATCCTATATAATAAAAGGGTATT
>NW_005328702.1:0-220 GCF_000412655.1 Myotis brandtii | reverse complement strand
AGTGAGTAAGTTACAGGGGTCTGGTTGGCTCCCTCTTTTTATTATTGTTTTTTAAATATTTTTATTGATTTCAGAGAGTAAGAGTGATAGAAACATTAATGATCAGACAGAATCATTGATCAGCTGCCTCCTGCACGCTCCCTACTGGGTGGTCAAGCCCCCAATCCAGGATGTGCCCTTTATCAGAATCGAACCTGGGGCCCTTCAGTCCGCAGGCCAA
>NW_005328701.1:0-591 GCF_000412655.1 Myotis brandtii | reverse complement strand
TAATGGCTAGCAGATGAAAAACACTATTAGCAAAGTGTAAAATGGAATTTTGTCAGTAAAAAAACCACATTGGGTACTACAGAAACTTAAACTAGTGAATTAGTAGAACAATTCAAGGTATCCTCTCAGAATACAGAGAAAAGAGATGACCTAATAAGTGAAAATTGAAGACCTAGCCAGTAGATTGGGGAGATCTAATACATATACTAGGGACTGCAGGAGAGCAGAGCAGGCAGAAAAGTACTCATGAAAGAACAGATAGAAAAGGTTTCCTCAAGATGAGTAAGGATTGAGCCTACATATAGAAAGGAACCCTGGGGTAGCATGAAAAAATAATTAAGAGCCTCAAATTGAAGGTAACTCTTCTTAGGATATGAGGAATTTTTTTTTTTTTTTTTTTTTACAAATAACCAAACAAAAACAACATGTTATTAACAACATAGTTTTTGAAAATAAAGTTGGTAATGCCTTTCCTTCACAGCACTCAATGGCAGAAGGTAGCGGAAGAACATGCACAATGTATGAGGAAAACCAATTGTGACAAAACAGCTATATGACCACCAAATAATTGATCATGTTCTAAGGCAAGAG
>NW_005328700.1:0-292 GCF_000412655.1 Myotis brandtii | reverse complement strand
CTATGCTGCTATAAAAAGGAAGGAATTCTTACCATTTTAAACAGCATGGATGGAACAGGAGAGCATTATGCTAAGTGAAATAAGCCAGTCAGTGAAAGATAAATACCACATGATCTCACTATTTTTTTTAATGTAAAGAACATTATAAACTGAGGAAGAAACGTAGATACAGAGACAGAGAAGCATTGATCAGACCGTCAAACCTCAGAGTGAAGGTAGGGGTGGGTGGGGTAAGGAGGAGAGATCAACCAAAAGTCTTGTATGCATGCATGTAAGCCTAACCAATGGACAC
>NW_005328699.1:0-302 GCF_000412655.1 Myotis brandtii | reverse complement strand
GTTTTATAGTGTGTGTAGTGTTACTGAAGGTTTCAAATGTTTACATATTCTGGTGTTGGAGCAAACAGTAAATGAGAGTTGCAATTATTCACACCCCCACTAAATATTTCCTGAGAAATGATTATGGAATTTTTTTTTTTAAATTAACCTTAGTATCCAAGATGGTGGTGGAATAGGTAGAAGCTACATTAATCTCCTCCCAGGACCAAACTGGAATTACAATTAAATTATAAAATAATCAACCTGAATGGAAGACTAGCTGGAGAGAAGTCTCATAACCAAGGATTTACAAAAGAAAGCAC
>NW_005328698.1:0-455 GCF_000412655.1 Myotis brandtii | reverse complement strand
AATTTAGAAATTGGACAAAAATCATAATAATTTCACATATTAAGAAATAATTATGGGCAATAAACATATAAAAAAGTGCTTAATCTCATTATTGATTAGTAAAATGCAAACTCAGATTGGTTTGAGATATGATTTTATAATTTATATTAAAAACTAAAAAGTTTGGCTTTAGCTGCTTGGCTCAGTGGATAGAGCATGAGACTACGGAGCGAAGTGTCCCAGGTTCGATTCTGGTCAAGGGCAGGTACCTAGTTTGCAGGCTCCTCCTGGCCTGGACCCTGGTCGGGGCTCACGCAGGAGGAAACCAATTGATGTGTTTCTCTCACATCAATATTTCTCTCTGTCTTCCCTCTCTCTCCCACTCTCCCTAAAAAGCAATGGAAAATATCCTCGGTGAGGATTAAAAAAAAAGAAAAACAATGTGTATTGCGATGTAATATATACATTTGCTGCAA
>NW_005328697.1:0-357 GCF_000412655.1 Myotis brandtii | reverse complement strand
TAACATTGCTGATTTTTAAAGTAATATGGAAACCAAAAAATAACTTTTACCTTACACTTTCTGTACAAGTGTTTTTGCCCTTTTTTGCCTTTGATATGCTAAACTTTTAATTAATAAAAAATAGCAGAAGATAGATCTAAAAGTAATATTTATGCCTTAAAGGATAGTAAAACCCAAACTTTAAAAATTACATATTAACAATGCAGTTAACTTGGGGAAATACTAGTTTTCTACGTAGAATTTTTATCCATGAAAGAAATACCTAAAGATTTAAAGGCAAAATAGGATAAGTGCATACATGGCATGTCAAATTTTAGAAAGAAGCCATGCATAAAACCAGTGTTTGCCAGATTCTCA
>NW_005328696.1:0-281 GCF_000412655.1 Myotis brandtii | reverse complement strand
GTTTTGGAACATTGAAATAAATTTTTAAAATATTTGATTTTCCAGGTAGCTAAGCCTGGTTTATCTGCTAATAATAAAAAATTATTCCATCTGTATAAGCTGTTAAATTGCTGCTTGATTTAGTGTTTTTTGTATGTAAGGTAGAATAGTTTGTCCAAGATTACACTCTGCAGTATAGCATATAAAGTTAAACTAAATAGATTAAACAAAATAATCACCATGAATTTCTAGATGCAAAAAAAACCACACACACAAAGAAACACACACACAACAAACATTAA
>NW_005328695.1:0-474 GCF_000412655.1 Myotis brandtii | reverse complement strand
TTCATCAAACTTTTTTATCTTTCCAAAGAACCAGCACGTGGTTTCCCCAAGTCCCATTCCTTATGGTGAAAGTTTCTGTTGTTACCAGAGCTCCCTGGAGGAGACCAGGGTAGACACACAGAGGTTTGGGGAGCAGTGCATGACTTGGGAAAGCTTTGCAGACATAGTGGGTTCTCATAGCTCCTGGAAACCCATCAAAGAAGTCCAAGGAGGAAGTGTGGGAGCTCTCCTCCATCCTGGAGATGGAAGTTAAAGGTGGGAGTCACTATAACACCTAAACATGGAGGTTAGGAAAATGCTGAGATAGATCAACATAATCAACAAGCACCCTCCACCTGGGTTATTATCCCGTCTGAGCCCTCAAAGGAGTAATCTACAGAGGATTCAACACCATCATTATGAAAGGTCAAACTTTACCCCATGATGTTAAGTAAAATAAATAATGGAAAACTGTATAGATGTCTCCTTCACCAA
>NW_005328694.1:0-208 GCF_000412655.1 Myotis brandtii | reverse complement strand
TAATAAAAAACATATCCTTGGGTAAGGCTGAAAAAAATTTTTAAGAAAGAAATTAATGAACTAGAAACCAGCATTGAATTAGTTTCACTGCATAAATGTGCATTGAGGAGGGGGCCAGAGGACCACTCTGGGACTTGTCTTTGGGGGCTCACAGCCCACTTGGGGACATGAGGTGCTCCAGGGAATCAGAAGAGCATTGTCTTTGTGG
>NW_005328693.1:0-256 GCF_000412655.1 Myotis brandtii | reverse complement strand
TGGCATTACCACTCGTCCATTCCACATTAAAATAAGCGACTCTAATTTCTCCTCACTCTTTCTGTTCGGGAAGCAAACTAGTGGCACCACTGTACGTTTTGTTTGAATCACAGATGACAACATCATTGAAAAATATATGTATCTTATTCACACAGCTAACACACAGATCCAGGGCACAGAGGTCAAAGAAACAAGCAGTCAGGATACTGTTTTTCTAGTTTAAAATATTATGGCTCAGAAGGGGGAAAAGGAGGGG
>NW_005328692.1:0-204 GCF_000412655.1 Myotis brandtii | reverse complement strand
TCTCTCTCAAAATAAATAAATAAATAAATAAATAAAAGTATATTTTGAAAAAAATAAAGAGAGTGAGCAGAGAGCCCTCCCCAGGGTTACTGGGAGGCGTGTGTGGGACAATCTGTGTAAACTCTTGGCATAGAACTCAGTGGGTGTCAGTCGTGGTAGGTGTGGTTGCCTCTGCATTCTGAGGGCCACTGCTCTCTAGAGCAA
>NW_005328691.1:0-1211 GCF_000412655.1 Myotis brandtii | reverse complement strand
AAATATTAAAAAAAAAAAAAAAAAAAGACTAATATGCAAATTATCCCCTTGACTGGAAGTTTGACCAGGGGGTGCAGCCGGTTGGCAGGGCTGGCCCCCTAACCCATCCCTCCCCCCCCCAGCCTGGAGCTGGATGGCTGGACCCCACCTGTGCATGAATTCATGCACTGGGCCTCTAGTTTATAATAAATAAATCAGAGAAAATTATAGAAAGTGTTTTAAACTTTGAGGACAACAATACAAAATACAGTTTCTATATCAAGAAAAATTCAGAAACCCATAAAAATCAGTCTGTATTCTCAGACCTTTGACGAATGACAAAATTAACCACAGTTCTTTGCACTATACAAAGATATCCTTCTCAGTTCCCAAATTGCTTATTGAAAAGGGTAAAGTTCTCAGAGTTAGATGAATTGCACAATAAATGTAATTATATGTTGGAAAACTTTGAGTCGGTAGTTCATGCCTACAGACTTGTTGATCTTGCATATATCTCTTAATCTCTTATTTGTAAAATGTAGGGAAAATACCTCCAGAAAAACAGGTATTGGATGCATTAAATAAAGTCTTTGGATATATTCTCTAAAATACTTAAACTCATGGAAGCTCAGCTTTTTCATTCATAAAATAAGAGTGATAACTATGTAATGGGGAATTGTAAAGGTTAAAACTAATAAAAATACAGAGCATCTACTACAAAGAGGCCTCCAATTATGGCATTGTGATCATATTCTCAATTGTCATTGAATGGAAAAAAAATCACATGTACCATTGAAGCACTTGCCTAGATGATAGCCTGATTGACAGACTCAAATCTCTGTGAGTGTATCAGGGGAGATGATATATATATTTTGAAAGCTAAACAAATAGCTGTCATCACAGCTTTGGTTGAAGGCAAGCAGTGGCCTAATTGTGTGGATCATATCTTTTCTTTCTTCTTATTGTACATTTACCCATATCAGATTAGAGATTGTTCCAATATAGTTCTGAAGTATTAAAACCCTCTTGAACTTGGGCACTTTAGTTATTTAATAAAAAGAGCAGTTAGCCCAGTCAGTGTTGTTCAGTGGTTGAGCATCAACTTATGTAGCAGGAAGACATGGTTCGATTCCAGGTCAGGGCACATGCTTGGGTTATGGGCTTGATCCCCAGTAGAGATGTGCAGGAAACAGCCAATCAATGGTTCTCTGTCATCATTGATATTTCTATCT
>NW_005328690.1:0-277 GCF_000412655.1 Myotis brandtii | reverse complement strand
TAAAAAATCAATAAAATATATTTAAAAAAATATTTCATATCTCAGAAATGGATTTTGAGAAATAGTTTATTACGTGGTTAGAGGAGAAGAACAGTGGGTGTAGTTAGAAATTAGTGGATAGAAAAGGGGGTTCCTAAGAATGAAAGACCTTCACTGTTATGGTGTGTGTATGTGTGTGTGTGTGTGTGTGTGTGTGTATGTGTTTATTTTTAGGCCATATTCCTAATGTTTTAATGTTTAGTTCTTTTGAAAGGAACCTGTTAAAACAGCAACTTAA
>NW_005328689.1:0-260 GCF_000412655.1 Myotis brandtii | reverse complement strand
GGCTAATCAGGGCGATATGCAAATTAACTGCCAACTACAACTGCATATGTAGGCACAATGCAGGGAGGCTAAAGGGAAAGCAGGAAGAAGCCCCCTGCCACTGACAGTGATCGGTAACCCAGGGGGGAGCTAAGAGCCCCCCAGCCATGATTGGAGAATCGGGCACCTTTGCCACCCTGGCCAGTGATAGTGGGAAGTAGGAGTGGAGCCAGTGATGGGAGCAGGGCACGGGTGAAGCTGGCAGTCCCGGGAGCTAGGGG
>NW_005328688.1:0-229 GCF_000412655.1 Myotis brandtii | reverse complement strand
TATCTATCTATCTATCTATCTATAAAAGCCTAAGTGATCGTCCGACCGTTCGACCGTCTGACTGGTAGCTATGACATGCACTGACCACCAGTGGGGCCCATGCTCAACGCAGAAGCTATTGAGTAATAGCAACTTTGCAGAGTGCCCTCTCCCACTCCAGAACCCCACAGTGGGTGTCGGACTGTCAGTTTCAGCCTGAACCCTGCAGGTCAGGCCAAGGGACCCATCT
>NW_005328687.1:0-471 GCF_000412655.1 Myotis brandtii | reverse complement strand
GTCATGAAACATAGAAAAGCTGGTACCAAAAGCTATATGTTTCATGTATACAATCCATCCTATCTAATAAAGAGGGAATATGCAAATTGACTGTCACACCGTCACAAAGATGGTGGCACCCATAGCCACAAGATGGTGGCGCCCAGTCCCCTCAGCCCCGCCAGGGGGATGGCAGGTGCGTGGTGTGGCCGGACCCGAGCTCAGCTCCCCAGCTAACCAGGGCTGGCTGAGGCTTGCGCTGCTGGCAGTGGCAGCAGCAGAGGTGTGATGGGAGCATCGCCTTCCCCTGATCGCCAGTTCACCTCCTGCCCCTGAGGGCTGCCGTACTGTGAGAGGGGGCAGGCTGGGCTGAGGGCTCCCCCCTCCAGTGCATGAATTTTCATGCACCAGGCCTCTAATATCCTATATATTAAAGAGGTAATATGGAAATTGAACATCACGCCCTCGCACAAGATGGCCACCCCCATGTGG
>NW_005328686.1:0-219 GCF_000412655.1 Myotis brandtii | reverse complement strand
TGTGTGCATGTGAGTGTGTGAGAGTGTGTGTATATGTGTGTAAGTGTGTATATGTGTGTGCATGTGCATGCATGTGCGTGCATGCATGTATATGTGTGTGAGTGTGTATGCGTGTGCAAGTGTGTGCATGTGTGTGAGTGTATATGTGTGTGTATGTGCGCATATTTCTCTGTGTGTATGCATGTGTATGTATGTATGTGTGTGAGTGTGTATGTGTGT
>NW_005328685.1:0-813 GCF_000412655.1 Myotis brandtii | reverse complement strand
ATGGGCAAACATCTTAATCTGTTCATACATTTTTTTTCATGTATCTATCACTCCCAGAATACTAAAGCTTCCTTTATTGAAAGATACTCTTATAAATATTAATTATGGCTACCAATTTTGAGTGATTTCATGTGTCATGTTCTATTCTAAGTACTTTATATGTAATAAATCATCTGATTAGATGTTTGGTTAAACTAGACAAAGTAAAGCTTACCTAATTCTCCAAAGAGAACATAAATAATCATAGAGGGATTTAAGATTATTACAACAAATCTTATGCCTCCATAGTAATCCATGTAAGCAAATCAGTGCTGCATGGAAAGATTCATTCAACCGTTCAATCAACTAGTTGAATATTTGCCATATATCTGGTAATGATCAAGTGTGCCTAATCTCAGAGAGCTTATAGTCAGGTGTGGGGTGGGGGTGGCATGAAAAAAATAGCAAGAGTGTATAATTTAGCTGGGGGAGGGAGCAGATAAAAATAAATACCTTCTATAAAAAGCAGATTATTTCCAGGTAAACCAAAGGCTCAATTTCATTAGTTAATGAAAAGAGAGTAGTAGGAACTGAATGAATCTGACATAATCTACAAGAATACATATGACAACCCAGACACCAGAATCTGGTAAATATTTGTAACTAGTTAGAATCTTTTGTTCATTTATAAGCAAAAGAATTGGTGACCCTTGCCCCAGACCTAGTTAAACTGATAAGAGCTTTTAAAATGTGTTTAGATAATATCTTTATTTGAAATAAATCTAAATCTGATCACCTTCACTAATATACTGATTGACCAACCCCCTCCTCCAC
>NW_005328684.1:0-279 GCF_000412655.1 Myotis brandtii | reverse complement strand
AAAACCCCCCCCCCCCCCATAGTCATTTTCCGGATCCTGAGAACATTAACAGGAGATGTAGCACATTTACATGAGTTCTCTGCTATCCTATATAATAAAAGGCTAATATGCAAATCGACTGAATGGCAGAATGACTGGTCGCTAGGATTCACAATGACCAGTAGGGGGCAGACACTCAATGCAGGAGCTGCCCCCTGGTGGTCAGCGTGTTCCCACAGGGGGAGCGTTGCTCATCCAGAAGCCCAGAAGCTGGGCTCACGGCTGGCAAGCACAGCAGCG
>NW_005328683.1:0-207 GCF_000412655.1 Myotis brandtii | reverse complement strand
TTGCCCCTGTCCCATTTCCTCGTTGAAAGCAGACAGAATCTGATTTTAAAACAGCCCTCGGTCGGTTAGGTACCCCTACCTACTGCTGTCGGCACACAAGCTTGACTCCCAGGGAGAGGGAGACTTGGTTGGGTAGGTTAAGAACGGGTAAAGTAGCCCCGGTTGGTCGGGCATCTCCGAGAGCTTCAGTGCCTTCACCTCTTAGGA
>NW_005328682.1:0-897 GCF_000412655.1 Myotis brandtii | reverse complement strand
ACCATGTTTCTCTTTTATTAGTGTAGATAGGATAGGACAATGGACTGGCTCCTGCGAGGAACGTCAGGTGGTAAAATGCGCAGTGGGGTGGAGAGGAGGAGGTAAGGGCAGTTGGGTTGGAATTGATTTCCTCTGTGACTCCCAGTCCTTAGTTAAGCAAAGTAGTGGTCAGTGCTCTTGACCTTGGGACTTTCTTTTGAAACCCCAGAACTCGCTAGGCCCTTGCAGATTGGACTGTGTTTTAGGTAGCTGCATCCATGCTGCATGTCCTCAAGCAGTGTGGAGCACTACCAGCACAGAAGGTGGAAACATGAGGTGGAGATCTATCAAACCTATCCTGGCTTAAGCTATTACAAACTATTGATCACTAGTTTAAAAGTAAGTCTAGGATGAATGTTAAACCAGCTGGTCAGAAGACTACACAACAGGCCCGAAAAGGTGTGATTCCCAATAAATCAGGATACATGTCACCATGGCACAAAAGGTGAGGAAATAAAAGTAGCAAATACAGTCAACTCCGTAAGAAGCTGGATGTTGAAGAAGCATGAAGCCAGAAGGTGCTGAAGTGAGGATTGAAGAGGGATATTTTAAGATGTGAACAAAATGACCATACTGATTTATGACTAAAAATATGCCAATAAAGAAATACATTTCCATTTTAAAAAAAGACTTCTCATGCGTGGCTTATTCGTTGCAATTCCAATCTAAATCACAGTGGAAATTCTCTGAAGCTTGAAAAACATTTCCAAGAAAGAAAAAAATATAAGTAGGTTCAAATAACAAAGAAAATGTTTAAGTAAAGCAAGTTATAGGAGACTATCACTATCTTATCTAATAATAGAAAAACATGGTAATTAACAGTAATTTGCTACCCTTCCCATTGGCTAATCAGGGCGA
>NW_005328681.1:0-1325 GCF_000412655.1 Myotis brandtii | reverse complement strand
AATTACCATGTTTCTCTTTTATTAGTGTAGATACTAGCAACCCAGCACATGATATTGTGCACAGGTAGGGTCCCTAGGTCTAGCCTGCGATCAGGGTCATCTTCCGCCCACTTGCCAGTCCCCAGTCCTGCTCTGCCACCACCCACCCCAGTTCCCTGTGGTTCCCATTTGTCATCCAGTGATCAAAGCCTGCGGGCCAGGGCGAGGGACCAAGAGGTGGTCAATCCACCTCATAGCGACTGGTCCAGTGGTCATTCTGGTGGTTATGCCATTATGGTCATTGGGCTTTTATTATATAGGATTTTACTAGGGATTTAGTGCACAAATTCATGCACCTTGAAAGGAACTGTGGGCCACAAGGCTGTGGTGGGCACAGGGGCAGGTCTTGGCCCATCCTCCACACCCCTGCCCAACCCTTCCCACCATGGCTCCCAGTCCCCTATCTGCCGGCAACCCTGCTCCTGTTGCCACCGCTCCCATGTGCTAATGGCACATAGCAATTGAGGCCAGCACCAGCAGCAGATGCAAGTGGTGACTGCAGCCCCAATCGCCCCTTAGGAGCAGGGGGAGGTGGACAAGCCCTCAAGGATTATCTGGGTTGGCAGCTGCCACTCACACCCACAATGGCGCCAAGCAATCAGGACTGGCAGGTGCAAGCGGTGGCCCAGGCACTGGCAGTGGGTGCGAGTGGGGCCGGTACTTGCAGCCGTTGTGAGTACCGGGCAGGACCACAGTGCGTGGGAGCAAAGAATTTTCAGTAATCACCAGAAGCTTGCCTCAATGACAGCGACCAGTGCCCCACCTTGGTCTGGCATCCCCACTCACCTGCTCCACCATCCCACCATGGCTGACGCCTACCATATTCTGCATGTGCCCCTGGTGGTCAGCACACGTAATAGCAACTAGTTGTTCTGTTGTTCCTCCGTTCGGTCTATTTGCACATTAGCCTTTTATTATATTGGATTATATATGTTTTCCTATGGTTTAAAGAATAAGAATAATAATTTTGTTTTTCCCCACTTCCCCTCCCAAAATAAACTTGTGTTAAAAGAGAAAATTTTAATGTAACATATTCAATATTGTGCATTTGAGTATTGTGCAACATCCAGATATATGATTATTTTCATATATTCTATGCACCTTACTTTTTTTTCTTTCTCTGGAGACACTTCTATTAAAAATTAAGGAAAACTAAACATGTCACTTTTAACTCAATAATTAAAAAGAGACATAGCATATAGAAATTTGTTTTTATTATTAAATGATTTCTGCAATAATATTCTGCTTGTTTAATAGCTTCTACAATTGGTAATCAGAATCATAAA
>NW_005328680.1:0-308 GCF_000412655.1 Myotis brandtii | reverse complement strand
TATATATATAAAAGCCTAAGTGACCATTATAACCAGACAACTGGATGACTGGCCGGAAGCTATGATGTGCACTGACCACGACGGAGCAGATGCTCAATGCAGGAGCTGCCCCCTGATGGTCAGTGCACTCCCACGGCCCCTTCCCCCAGCCGGCCAACTTGCTGTGGTTCCTTCCCCTGGCTGGTGGGCCCCAATCGGCCCAATCAGGACTGGGTGAGACAGCCCCGATTGTCCCCAGTCACCGGCCAGGCCGAGGACCCCCCACTCATGAACAAATTTGTGCACCGGGCCTCTAGTATTCTAAAAAA
>NW_005328679.1:0-240 GCF_000412655.1 Myotis brandtii | reverse complement strand
TGAACTATCATATTTACTGTGTCTAAAATTTAGGTTTCTATGTTATATATTTACTAGAAGCCCAGTGCATGAAATTCATGCACTCGGGGGGTGGGAGGGTCCCCTCAGCCTAGCCTGCACCCTTTTGCAGCCCAGGAGCCCTCAGGGGATGTCCAACTGATGGCTTAGGCCCGCTCCCTGTCAGTTGGACATCCTTAGTGCTGCTGCCACTGCACTCACCAGCTGTGAGCCTGGCTTCTG
>NW_005328678.1:0-213 GCF_000412655.1 Myotis brandtii | reverse complement strand
AGGCCGATGCTCTATCCACTGAGCCAAACCGGTTTCGTCAACGGTTGTCTTTTTCAATCAGGAGGGAGTCTCAAGCTCTGAGCTCCAGTTCCGGGCGAGTCTCTGGGGACCCAGACTCATACGGGAGAAACTGGACTGTCTGTCATCGGTCAGAACTCGAGGGCAGCTTTCTCTCTGGGGTGCTTGCGGCGATTGCCGGGACACTGAGAAGCA
>NW_005328677.1:0-398 GCF_000412655.1 Myotis brandtii | reverse complement strand
TGCACCGGGCCTCTAGTATATATATAAAGAGCCAAGGTTCGTCACATCCAAAATGACTGAAGGCTCGACCTAACACCCAGGCTGCATGTGCAGCAGGCGCTGGTGTGTGGGGCCTTGTGGCAGTGGGGCCTGGGCCAGGGGAGGTGAGGCTGGCACTCACACTCACTCACAACTGCACACACGCACAGACACACACAGTGCCCACCAGCTCACAGCCTTTTCTCTCTTTCTTTCCCTCCTTCCCAGCTCGCTCTTGGATCCTCTCTCAGAATGAAGCCCCAGGGCAGGCAGAGGGTGGAGCTGCCCCCACTGGCCCTGCCCCCTCCCAACCAGGAATGAGGAAGAGGGAGAAAGGGAGGTGGGGAGGCCTGGAAGACTGCTGAGAAAAACAAAGAGAG
>NW_005328676.1:0-363 GCF_000412655.1 Myotis brandtii | reverse complement strand
GTCTGAGAGCTTCATTGCATAGGCTAGAGTTTGCCTGACACAACTCCAGTTTCTTTCTGGCCTAGTCTTCTGTAGGGATGAGATAAGGAATGGAGAGGTAGGGTGAAGTGATCTCAAACCTGAAGTTCACACATTATTATAAACACTAGGCTCAGGTTTATTTACAGAACTAGGCTCAGTCAACTCTCAGTATGGGAACTGAGGGAGTTTTGTGCTGTTTGGAGGTTTATAGTTTGAAAGGTGAGGAAGCAGTGAGGTCATTATTTGGAATGTCATCTGTAGTGTGTGTGTTGAGGTAATGGACTGTTCATACTACAGTCCATACTAAGTCAAGCAATCTCTTTGGCATGTGTTTGGTCTGGG
>NW_005328675.1:0-248 GCF_000412655.1 Myotis brandtii | reverse complement strand
GATTTTTCAGTGTCAAAGCTCAACTTACTTTGACCCCATGACAGTTTGGTTCTGCGGTGGTCTTCACCTCCATTAAGGTTCTGAAAAATAACATTTATTGCTAGTCTTCCTGCCATTTGTTGTTGAAGATATAGTTAATCAGAAAGAAGAAAACAAAAATCATCAGTCATGCTACCATTCTGAAAAAAAATTGGTGCATTATTCTTCAGATGTGTTATGTGTGTGAGTGTATAGTTTTTAAGCTTTTT
>NW_005328674.1:0-511 GCF_000412655.1 Myotis brandtii | reverse complement strand
GGAGGGGGAAGACACAGAGACCAGGGCCCAGGGATCCGGCCTGCAACCGAGGTATGTTCCCTTTGACTGGAATCGAACCCAGGACCCTTTAATCTGTGGGCCAGTACTCTATCCACTGAGCCAAACCTGCTAGCGCCATCCTGTCCTCTCTCAAATGTGGCCCACCTCACAGGGCTGATGGCAGGCATCAGTGAACTGCACAAGTGAAGCTGGGCTTGCTAGTGAATCAACAGTGCATTTTCATTTTTATTACAGCCACGTGTAACTCTCACACTTGTAGTCCACGGGTGCAGGAAGGCCAGCCCTGGGAGTGTGCTCAGGGGCCACTGGCTTCAGCTTTCATCCACCGGACTCTTCCTGGAAACGAAGCACTGAGTGTTTGTTGTTCAGGGCCCAAGCAGAAAGCTGTCTAGAATATGAAGACTGCCTGGGGACCTCACAGAGCCACCAGCCCAACTTTCTCATGTTAGTGTCGGAGACCTAGAAAGGCAAAGGGACTTTTCTGGGGCCA
>NW_005328673.1:0-249 GCF_000412655.1 Myotis brandtii | reverse complement strand
GATGGCCAGCAACCAGGAGAACCTCTGCAGTTTCCACAGGGGCCCGGGACAACACCGAATTTACACTGTTCTCGGCCCAAAGGTAGGCCCGCCCAGCCGGTGTGGCTCAGTGGCTGAGCATCCACTTATGAACCAGGAGGTCACGGTTCGATTCCCGGTCAGGGCACGTGCCCGTGTTGTGGGCTCGGTCCCCAGTGTGGGGTGTGCATGAAGCAGACAATCAATGATTCTCTCTCATCATCGATTTTC
>NW_005328672.1:0-272 GCF_000412655.1 Myotis brandtii | reverse complement strand
GAAGCCAAAAACGAATGGTAATTGGTAATGATGATTTGTCTTTTTGCACAATTCTTGGACATAGAGATCCTCTTTGAAAGCTAATCTTTTTATTAATTAAAAGTTTGTTTTACCTACCAGACGCAAGAATAATAATGAAAGAGTTACAATTGTTCAGTGATATATTCAGTCATGTACACAGTCAACATGTCAACTTATTCATTAATCTATGTGTGAGTACTTAATATAGTTAGTTGACTCATCCTATATAATAAAAGGGTAATATGCAAATT
>NW_005328671.1:0-1189 GCF_000412655.1 Myotis brandtii | reverse complement strand
AGTGCACTGACCACCAGGGGGCAGCTCCTGCATGAGCTCCAGCCAGTCAGCTGGTCAGTTAGGCTTTTATATATATAGATGTCTAATACTTTGAGGTGTGTTATTCTGCGTATGAAAATATTCACAGTATATGAATTTATAAATGAAAGGTAGGAACTTCTTTGATAAGATTAAATGCTCTTAATTTTTACTTATTGATTTTAAAGAGCAGAAGGGATAGAGAGACATTGATTTGTTGTTTGTTCCACTTATGCATTCATTGTTGCTTTTTTTAAAAATATATTTTATTGATTTTTTACAGAGAGGAAGGGAGAAGGAAAGAGAGTTAGAAACATCAATGAGAGAGAAACATCGATCAGCTGCCTCCTGCATACCTCCCACTGGGGATGTGCCCGCAACCCAGGTACATGCCCTTGATTGGAATCTTACCTGGGACCCTTTAGTCCACAGGCCGACACTCTAGCCACTGAGCCAAACCGGTTAGGGCTCAATTGTTGCTTCTTGTACATACCTTGATGGGGGTTTGAACCTGCAACCTTGGCATATTGGGACGATGCTCTAACCAACTGAGCTACAGGGCTAGGGCCTCACATCCCAACTTCTTAAAATAATGCCTGGCACAAATATTTGTTGAGTGGATGAGTAAAATTATTAGTATATTGGACGATACATGCTATGAACAAAATATAACAGGGAGAAAGAATGCAGATTGTGGGAGAGAGGTACAAGTTGGAAATTAGAATGGCAAGGATAAGCTTTAAGGAGAGGGTGAGGCAGGTCAGGAAGTCAGACATGGGGACATCTAACCAGAGTCTTCCCAGCAGAGGGAGCAGCTAGTACATGAGAATTGCAGTAGCAGCAAAATCAGTGTGTCTGGAGCAGAGTGAGTAGGCATTGACTTGTCCTCTGAGTGAAACAAAGAGCCAGTGGAGGGTTTTGAGATGAGTGAATGTGTTCACTGATATTTTTAAAGAATTTGGGTGATGTTTTAAACAGACAAATTAACAGGAGAAAAGCATACAAATGTATTTAATATGTTTTACATGACATGGGAGCCTTCATAAGGAAATGAAGACCTGAAGAAACAGGCTGCAGTATTTTTATGCTAAAGTTGATGGCAGATATACTAGTACTAGGGGCCCGGTGCATGAAGATTCATGCACTGAGAGTGGGGTGGGTGTGGGGAGGG
>NW_005328670.1:0-515 GCF_000412655.1 Myotis brandtii | reverse complement strand
AGGCTGATGCTCTATCCATTGAGCCAAACTGGCGAGTACAATGTTATACTTTTTATTGAACTGCAAACCCCAATTAAACTGGGGAGATTACTAACAAACACAGGAAAAGCCAATAGTGTTAATTTACTGTGATGGATAAAGTTTTGCTGACACGAAGTCTCTGCTCTCAGTGTGAAGCCAGACTGGCCACCGTGGTCCCTCAGAATCTTGAGGTCGGCATCTCTCCTCAGTGCCAGAGACTCAGTTCTCCCACTAATTTCTTCTATTCAAGCAAACCCTTACTGGTACATCCTTGTGTATAAATGTGACAGTAATTTGCTTCAGGTGGGGCAAAGGCATCTAGTCTTTATGATTAGATGATGTCCTTTTCTACCTAATTTTTTAAGAATGTGGTGCCCATAATGTTGGAAACCCAACTAAAAATCTTGGCACTAAAACTGCATGCTGCACATGATGCCCCGGTGGTCATCCAGATGACCCCGAATATTCTTATATTAATCTTGACGGTTATCATG
>NW_005328669.1:0-221 GCF_000412655.1 Myotis brandtii | reverse complement strand
ACACACACACACACACAAAAGAAAGAGCCTAAAGTAAAATAAAACCCCCCATCACTCTTCACTGGTCCGGGTCTGAGGAGCCTGCCCAAGAGGCGGGGGTCAAGCACCCCAGGCATCGATCGCAGCCACGTTCAGGAGAACCTTTCTTTGAAATGCGCCAACCTGCCCCACTCTAAAGTGGGGACGCGTCATTCCTGGGAGTGGCTGATTGGTGGGTCTGT
>NW_005328668.1:0-748 GCF_000412655.1 Myotis brandtii | reverse complement strand
TCCCTAAAGTATTTTTTAAATGTTCATTGATTTCTAGAGAGAAGGAAACATTGATGTGAGAGAAACATTGATAAGTTGCCTCCCATACGGGATGGAACCCACAACCTAGTTATTTGCCCTGACCAGGAATTGAACCGCAATCATTTTGGTGTGTGGGACAACACTCCAACCAGCTGAGCCTCCTCCTGAAGTCTCAATGTGCAGCTAGGATTGAGAAACCCTGGTAGTCACACCTGACTGCTTGCACTATCTTACCTCCGTGGTGCTTCCTGACCTCCACCTGCACATCCTGGGAGGTGGTAGAGCACAGCGTTTATGGGAGTGCACTTAGACTGCTCAGAAGCAAAGCCCAGCTCCATCACTTACTGGTTGTGGTTGGATAATGTGCTGTTTCCTCCAAGAATGTTTTCCCGATCTTCTTTGTCAGAATGAATCTCTTTGCTCCTTTGTGCTCTCGTGATATTTTCTGTTCTTGTTCTAGCACAGGGCTGGCTCATGATGAGCTCTCAGTGGATGTTCACGGAACTGAATTAGCGTGTTGTGCGTTGTATTGTCATTATTTGCATGCATATTTGTTCCTTACACTGAATTAAAAAATTCTTTGAGGACAAAGGTTATATATCATTTATCTTGATATATTCTACAATGTCCTATACGTAGTAGACACTCAATTGGTTTTTAATTCTTTAGAGAAACTAGCTTTTTAAATGAGTTTTAATATATATTTTATTGATTTTTTACAGAGAGG
>NW_005328667.1:0-340 GCF_000412655.1 Myotis brandtii | reverse complement strand
ACCCCACCCCCATCAAGCCCTGCCAGGGCGAGGGGTGCTGCCTAAGGTACCCCATCCTGGGCCAGAGGGCATGCCTGAGGTCCCCCTCAAGCCCTGCTGGGCAGGGGGTGCGGCCTCAGGTCCCCTGGCCCAGGCCAGGACAGGAGGCATGCCTTGAGGTTCCCCGTCAAGCCCCATGGGTGGGGGGCATGGCCTGAGGTCCCCTGTCAAGCCCTGTGGGTCTGGGGGCATGGCCTGAGGTCCCTCAGCCTGGCACCAGGGTGGGAGGCATGGCCTGAGGTCCCCTGGACTGGTGCTGGGGTAGGGGGCACAGCCTGAGGTCCCCTGTCAAGCCACACCA
>NW_005328666.1:0-520 GCF_000412655.1 Myotis brandtii | reverse complement strand
TTTTTTTTTTAGTGCAAAAAATACCAAACATCTTGAAATAAATAACACAACCGTGCTCCTGTGCACACGCCACGGACTGCTGGGAGCTCAGGGAGTTTCCTGGGCGTGTGCAGCCGAGAATGCGGTCCTCCTGCCACCAAGGGCCTCTGTGACCTGACTCCTCGCCCCAGGACAGCCGGGTGCCAGAATGAAGCTCTGTTAGAATCTGTGAGCTGCCTCCGGCCAGCTGTGACTCGGATCCAATAGTTAACCTCTTTGTCCCTCAGGTCCCTCTCCTGTTACACGCAGAGAAGGACAGCTCCAACTCGCCAGGTGACGGCGAGGAGTGACCGAGGTAAACACGTGGATGGTTGCCCGCCCATCTGTTCCCACACACGCAATCCAGTGAGGGGCCATTGCCGGTCCGTGCTGCGAATGGATGAACCCCGAAAACACTGTTACGTAGAAGAAGCCAGTCACACATGACCACGGGTTGTATGACTCCTTCTAGACCAGCGGTTCTCAACCTGTGAGTCGCGAC
>NW_005328665.1:0-488 GCF_000412655.1 Myotis brandtii | reverse complement strand
AGAGAAACATGCAAATTGACCACACCTCTGCTATGCCTGAAGCCACACCCACCAGCCAATCAGAGCGACTATATGCAAATTAACCCAACCAAGATGGCAGCCGCAACCACGGAGTTGGAGCAAGCAGGAGACTTGGTTGTCCCGGGGATGGAGGAAGCCAAGCTTCCCACCTGCCCTGGCCAGCTGTGGCCTCCTCTCAAGGACACAAAGTTTCAATTTTAGAAGAAAAATAAAGCCCAGATACCTGCTTCCAGCTAGCCTCCACTGGGAGCTTGGGTGGCTGGGGGCCGTGGCCAGCCTGAAAACAGCCATCAACACCTCACCCAAACTGGCCAGGCATGCCAGTGGGGACCTCCACCCTGAAGGGGCTGTGGCAAGCCTGAAAACGGCCCTCAGCCCCTCACCCAGGCTGACCACACCCTCATGAGGTGAGGGTCCCCACTGTGGGGCTTTGCCAGCCTGCAAACAGCCCTCAGCCCCTCACCCAG
>NW_005328664.1:0-1259 GCF_000412655.1 Myotis brandtii | reverse complement strand
GAGAAACATGGATGTGAAAGGGAAACATTGATCAACTACTTCCTGTATGTCCCCTACCAGGGTTTGAGTCCACAATCCAGGCATGTGTCCTGACCAGGAATGAAACCTGAAAACTTTTGGTGCAAGGGGTGATGCCCAACCAACTGAGCAACACCAGTAAGGGCACTGAGAAATCAGTTTTAACCAAATTAACTATTTCAATCAACCATTTTAAAGTGTCATTCTGATCTTGTTAATCACATGTTTAAAATCACCCAATATATTTTCATTAGAATTAGAATTAATTTCATTATAATTAGAATTAAATTCATTATAATTATAATTTCTCAGACAATTTGGCCCTTGCTTTGAGCTCAAATATCATTCTTTCCCTCATTTACTAGTCTTCCAGCCACACTAGGAACACATCAGAGAATTTGCTCTTGTGGCTCTCTCTTCCTTGAAAGGTCTTTCTCCAGATTTTCACATGGCTACTTCCCTCTCATCACTAAGTTTCAGTTACACTTGTTTCCTCTTCAAAAATTCCCTCTAAGGTCATGCTATCTAAAATAGCTCTACTGCCTTCCAGCGCCACTCATGGGTCTTGGTGGGCTATGTTATTTGCTTATATGCTGGCAGGCTTTATATATGATTTTCTTTAAAAGATATGTCTTTCAGTAACTATTTTTTGTATTGTATACTCAGTTCCTAGAACTCTATCTATCACATAGCAGATGACCAATAAATATTTGTTGTGTATATAAGTTTGTGGATTGCCTGGAGCCACTGATCTAACTGGTCTTAATATCCTTTCAACATGAAGCCTACTGAGGCCAAGGATGACTATGCCCCCACAATGGCTCTACCTTTACATCTAATAGTTACCAGAAACCTTAACTTTGAATGTAAATGTTCTATCATCCAAGCCAGAGAATTTCATAAACTGTTCCACCCAAAGACTTCATCTAAGACCTTTGTAGACATCCTGATGTAGCCAAAGGTGAATAAGATTGTCTGGTTAGGGCAATATTTTTTTTTTAAATGCCCCTTCATGAAATTATGCAGATGTGCTTGTCCAAGACTGAAAGCTTTAGTAATAATAGCCTTAGAGAGTATGCAGTGGAGACTCAGGATACACTATTATTGCTGGAGGCTAAGACCAGCAGGTCATAATTATGCAAGAAGTCCTTCAGAAGGCTGATGGAACTTGGGGATTTGATATTCAACAGGGCTGAAAATTTGTATATTATTACCTGCTGCTGGCTGAACAGCTGAAGGCA
>NW_005328663.1:0-224 GCF_000412655.1 Myotis brandtii | reverse complement strand
ATGGACTCCATATTTTCCCAAATAAAGACCACTAGAGAGAACTATAATATATCATTGCAAAAGTTTAGCCAAAAGATTATTTTGTGTAAATTAAATTTAGAGATTTAAAAAACGTCTATTCTCATTTTGCCTTGATTTAAAATATCTGTCATATTAAACTTAAGGAGTAAAACATCTGATGACTCCTTAACTCAGGGGTGGGCAAACTTTTTGACTTGAGGGCC
>NW_005328662.1:0-224 GCF_000412655.1 Myotis brandtii | reverse complement strand
TTTGGCCCTGACCATAGGACACCAGCATGGGTACTTTAAAGACTGAAGATCAGTATTAGAGGCCAATTGTTGAGTCTGAGAGCTCCTTACAGTCTTCCCATGGCCACAGTCACCATTGCCTGCAACTGTCAAATAAAAAGCAAATCTGGAGCCCTGGCTGGTGGCTCAGTTGGTTGAGCGTCATCCCGTACACCAAAAAGGTTTTGGGTTCAATTCCCAGTCAG
>NW_005328661.1:0-277 GCF_000412655.1 Myotis brandtii | reverse complement strand
ATGTTTCTATCTCCCTCTCCCTCTCCCTTCCTCTCTATATTTTTATGCTCACCCGAGGATATTTTTTCATTGATTTTCAGAGAGAGTGGATATGAGAGGGAGAGACAGAGAGAAACATCAAAGTCAGAGAATCACATTGATTGGTTGCCTCCTGCGTGTGCCCCAACCAGGGCCCGGGCCGGGGAGGAGCCTGCAACCGAGGTCCGTGCCCTTGACCTGAATCGAACCCGGGACCTTTGGTCTGTAGGCGGATGCTCTATCCACTGAGCTACACCGG
>NW_005328660.1:0-264 GCF_000412655.1 Myotis brandtii | reverse complement strand
GCACTTCGCTCCCACCCGCCCCACCACGCACCCCGAGACAGCATGGCAGCCGGACAGGATGCAGCCAACGGGCCTGCCTCCTCTCAGCCTCGACTGCCCCATCAGTAGAAGTGGGGGATTAGCAGGGGTGGGAACACCTGGCCCTCGGGCCAGATAAGGCCCCTGAAATCATTTGGTCTGGCCCTGCCGAGGCATTAGGGGAGAGTTAATTAAATGTCTGACCAAACAGAGCAGGCTAATTTTTAAAAAATATATTTTTATTGA
>NW_005328659.1:0-251 GCF_000412655.1 Myotis brandtii | reverse complement strand
ACAAGCAAAGTCTTCCCAAATTCAAGAAGATTGAAATAACATCAAGCATTTTCTCAGACCACAATGGCATAAAATTAGAAATAAACTACAATAAAAACAATCCAAAAAAATTCAAACACTTGAAAAGCATGCTATTAAACAATGATTGGGTCACCAAAGAGATCAAAGAAGAAATTAAAAATATCCTTGAAACTAATGAGAATAAAAACACAATAATCCAAAATTTATGGGACACAATGAAAGCAGTCCTG
>NW_005328658.1:0-301 GCF_000412655.1 Myotis brandtii | reverse complement strand
TAAACTCTGTGTGGGGTTAATTTTTGCAGTTACTGAGATTGAAATTTTGTTATGCAGACAGTGTTGATAAAGATCTGTCATTTGTCATTCTTTTCTTTTTAAAGGATAAAGTACTTTTTTTTTAAAAAAAAGAATAGTTTATTGATTTTTAGAGAGAGAGGAAGAGAGAGAGGAACGTCGATATGAAAGTGCACTTGATCAGCTGCCTCCTGCACACTCCCCACCGGGGATCCAGCCCGAAACCTGGGCATGTGCCTTGACCTCAAATCTGACCGGCAGCTTTGTGGTGCACAGGAGGAGG
>NW_005328657.1:0-309 GCF_000412655.1 Myotis brandtii | reverse complement strand
GCTTCCATGTGGCACCACTGGGCGGCCCAGAGACCCATGCTGCATCCTGGCCCGTGGTGTCTGGCCGTGCTCACCACACCTCCGCATGCGGACTCGGACACCATGACTCAGGTGGAGGGGGATGCACAGGTCCAGGGGCCCAGGTGCTGCCCAGGGCCCAGAGGTCAACTGGGACCTGCCCTTCCATGCCAGGCACTTGAGCTTCAATTGCCCGCCAGGCCTAGGGACAGCACCGTGCATGAATTTTGTACACCAGACCTCTAGTATATAAGTGCTTTTGGTTTGGGTTGCCTTTTCAGAAATGTGTAT
>NW_005328656.1:0-202 GCF_000412655.1 Myotis brandtii | reverse complement strand
CTTGTGTTCAAGTAACCCTTAGTTTACTTAATAATGGTGAAAAGGTGAAGGTTATCCACTCAATAATGAAAGAAAAAAAATCATATGCTGAGGTTGCTAAGACCTATAGTAAGAGCGAAACTTCTACCTGTGAAATTGCCAAATTTATAAATGAAACATAGGTATGTGTGCATAGGAAGAAACATAGTTATATATAAGGTTT
>NW_005328655.1:0-222 GCF_000412655.1 Myotis brandtii | reverse complement strand
AATTTACATCTCATGGACACTTAATATTTTTTTTACTCACTCTTTAATAATAGAGATCTCCCACAACACTAAAAATGAGGGTGAAAGCTTGCTCTGACATGTGAGCAACTGGAATACTGGAATTGCCTATGAAGCACTGGAATGGATTTTCACAAACCCAATATTGGGTTTGTAGCTGCTGCATATACATCAGAGTGTGTGTGTGTGTGTGTGTGTGTGTGT
>NW_005328654.1:0-541 GCF_000412655.1 Myotis brandtii | reverse complement strand
TGCACCAGGCCTCTAGTCTATATATATAAAAGCCTTATATGCAAATAGACCAAAAGGCAGAACAACCAGTCTCTATGACATGCACTGACCAGCAGGGAGTGCACAAGGAACTTGGTGGGCGTCAGCTAAGGTGGGATGGTGGAGCAGGTGGGCAGGACTCCAGACCATAGCAGGGCACCGGTCGCTGTTATCGGGGCAAAACTCTAGTGGTTACTGAAAATACTTTGCTCCTACACACTGTGGTCCTGCCTGCCCCTCGCACATGCTGCCAGCACCAGCTCCACTCGCACCCACTGGAGCCGGTCCTGATTGCTCGGCGCCATCATCAGGTGCAAGCAGAAGCTGCCGGCCCGATCACCCCTCAGGGCTTCTCCAACTCCCCTTGCTCCTAAGGGGCGATCAGGGCACCAGCCCCACTTGCACCCACTCCTGGCACTGGCCCCAGTCGCTCCACGCCATCAGCGGGTGCGAACAGGGCCAGTGCTGTCAGTGCCTGGGAACAGCTGTGGTGGAAGCAGTGGCAGCAGGAGGGGCCAGGTGG
>NW_005328653.1:0-210 GCF_000412655.1 Myotis brandtii | reverse complement strand
CGCTCTGGTCTGGCTGGTGGGCCAGATTTTGACCCTCATTCTCTCTATGAAGGATTCCGGTGTCTTAAGGGAAAACACTTGTCAAGTTTAAAGTCTTGTTTGACTTTGACCCTGACGTTGTCTGAGATGGATAGTACAACGGAATTCTAACCGCCCGGCTGGTGTGGCTCACTGGTTGAGCGTCCACCTATGAACCACGAGGTCACGGTT
>NW_005328652.1:0-200 GCF_000412655.1 Myotis brandtii | reverse complement strand
CCAGAAACTGTTTGCTTTTATGCTAGAAACTAGAGGCGCATGCACAAAATTTGTGCAAGAGTAGGCCTTCCCCTTCCCCCAGCTGCCAGCACCGGCTTCCCTCTGGCACCCGGGACCTGGGCTTCCCTGGTAGCCCCGGCTTCATCTGGAAGGTCGTCCAGACGGATGTCCGGTCTAATTAGCATATTATGCTTTTATTA
>NW_005328651.1:0-352 GCF_000412655.1 Myotis brandtii | reverse complement strand
TGTACAATTCTATAACACATCATCTGTATATTATATTTTGTGTTCACCACTCAAGTAAGTCTCCTTCCATCATCATTTATTCCCCCTGTACCCTCTAGTCTCTTCCCCCATCCCCTTTTCCCTCTGGTAATCACCATACTGTTGTCTGTGTCTATGTCTGTGTGCTGCTGTTTTTGCTTAATGCCTTCACCTTTTTTACACAGACCCCCTAACCTCTTTCCCTCTGATAGCTGTCAGTCTGTTCTCTGTATCTGTGAGTCTGTTTCTATTTTGTTTGCTAGTGTTTGTTCATTGGATTCCACATATAAGTGAAACATGGTATTTGTCTTTCTCCGACTGGCTTACTTCTCTT
>NW_005328650.1:0-229 GCF_000412655.1 Myotis brandtii | reverse complement strand
GTGGTTTTGGCACACAGGTCTCCTGAGTCTGCCACCCGAGCAGACAGCTCCCTGGTGCCTCTGTGAGCAGCTACTGGCCGCACTCCTATCTAATCAAGGGCTGAAGACCCTGGCTGCAGTAACTCAGACTTCGCCTTCCTTGACTGCTGAATTCCGGTCACCTCAGTCACACCGATCAGTCGCACAGGCTCTCTGAGTCCACTGTCCCGCAGGCGGCTCCCAGGTAACT
>NW_005328649.1:0-711 GCF_000412655.1 Myotis brandtii | reverse complement strand
GTCTAGTTAATCCTAACATGCTCCTTCCCAGAGTTTATCAAGCTGCTTATCTTCTAATGAGTTGATAACTTTGGAGGAAACAAGGATTAGACAAGGTTTAAGCAAGGGTTAAGCCACTCCCATCCTTTCTCACTTGTATTTTGCTATAGAATCCAGTAACTAGTTATATTCTACTGGTTCTATTTCTCTGGAGAACTCTATGTAATACAGTGATCTCTGGTAGTTTCTTTTTTTAAAAAAAATGTATCCAATTCATAGAGAAATATCAATCAGACTGTCAAACCTCAGACGGAAGGCAGGGGAGGGAAGGGAGAGGGGGAAGAGATTAACCAAAGGACTTGTATACATACATATAAGCATAACTAATGGACACAGACACTAGGGGGTGGGGGGTAGTCAGGGGTATAAGGAGGAATCAGGGGGATAAGGTCACATATGTAATACATTAATCAATAAAGAAAAAAATAAAATAAATGTATCCAATTCATATAAGTTATCAGACTGACTTGCATAAAGTTGATCAAAATATTTCTTTACACTCTTTTTATGTCTATGTAGTCTGTGGTGATGTTATTTTTCTCACCTCTGATATTGGTAGTTTGTGTCTTCTCTTAGTTGTATCTATGAAGGTTAACTCTAGAACTCTCAGATTTATTACTTGAAAATATAGTGCTTTCTGATATATGGCTGTGATTGGTTTGAAAAAAAACA
>NW_005328648.1:0-279 GCF_000412655.1 Myotis brandtii | reverse complement strand
TTCTTTCCAAGAAAAAACACCCATCTTTTACTTGGCCTTGGGTCATAAATAGGGTTCCATTAGGAGCCCCCACTCCTCCCCCGCCCAGCCCTGACCCTGCTTCTCATGGTGATTCTTACCTGACTCCCTCACACAAGCCTTGGGGTCTGAAGGGCCAGACACATGCTCAATTGCCCACCCCTTAATCCCTGTGGAGCTCATGATCTGCTGTCACCTGACATAAAACCTCACTTGATGCATCAACACATTTCATTTGTTTTCTTTGGGGATGACACCAAA
>NW_005328647.1:0-200 GCF_000412655.1 Myotis brandtii | reverse complement strand
CCTAAGCAGCTAATGGGCTGTGGGAGGTGCAGCAAGTAAGGCCAAAACAAGTGAAACTCACAAGAACATTTTAACTATGGTGATCACTACTTTATTTGCCTCTGGCTATAAAATAGAAGTCAGCTTGCCTCTGGATCTCTCTCTGTGGCCTCAGCCCAGCACAGAAGATCCACCTAGACCCAGCTTATTCTCTCTGTCTG
>NW_005328646.1:0-334 GCF_000412655.1 Myotis brandtii | reverse complement strand
CTCAGCATGCTGGGGACTGCACCCAACAGGCTGCTGCCGGCCCTGGCGCGGGGGCTGGCGCAGGGAGGAGGCCCCGGGGGAGCAGGCATTCGGCGGCTACTCGACAGCGAGAATGGCTGGTGAAAAGAAGAAAGCCACGGGGGTCTCTTCCGCTTGACAGAACAAAGCCGGAGTGGCCTGGCCAGCGGGCAGGCTCACCCTCCTGGACTCGTGATGTGGGGTGAGCTGGAAACGACGTCTGTCAGGGGATTCAGGTAACTGGCTTCAATGCTGGCAGCTCAGGGGCTCATGGCCCCAAACAGGACTGAGACCCGAGTGCCACAGAGGTCTCGCC
>NW_005328645.1:0-201 GCF_000412655.1 Myotis brandtii | reverse complement strand
CCCTCTCCCTTCCTCTCTGACATCAATAAAAATATTTCTTTTTAAAAAGGAAAAAGGCCCCCTTTTCCTCATTTTCCAAGGAGCTCAGCAGCCCCGCCCAGGCTCATGTCTTTCCTACAGAACATTTTCAGTGACCAGAGCAGCCCCGCCTGGGTCTCCCCTTGCTTCTATGCTAAGCCTTCCTGCTTCACTGTCCCCAGC
>NW_005328644.1:0-371 GCF_000412655.1 Myotis brandtii | reverse complement strand
GGGTCCTTCCTCTGCCTCCCTGGGGTTGGTTTGTGTAAGAAACCCCACAGTCTCACAGAGCCTGATTTGAAGGCATTAAATGCCACTTGAATCTGGGTAGTACTACTGCCCTCCTCTCTGTGGACCTGATACCCTATATGGCTTTTTTTATTTTTTGTTTTTTAATTTTTTAATAATTCTTTATTATTGAAAGAAATAGAGGCCCGATGCATGAAATTTATGCAAGAATAGGCCTTCCTTGCCCTGGCTGTTGGCACCAGCTTCCCTCTGGCACCTGAGACCTGGGCTTCCCTCACAACCCTGGCTTCGGGCCCTGGCTTGCTGAGGAAGGACGTCCGGAAGGGTGTCCAGTCTAATTAGCATATAATGCT
>NW_005328643.1:0-205 GCF_000412655.1 Myotis brandtii | reverse complement strand
ATCGACAGTCCGACATCCCCCGAGGGGTCCTGGAGTGTGAGACGGCACTCTGCAAAGTTGCAGTCACTCGGCAGTCCCTGCGTTGAGCGTCTGCCCCCTGGTGGTCAGGGTGCATCATACCTACCTGCCAGTTGTCCGGTCGCTTAGCCTTTTATATATGTGTATGTATGTGTGTGTATTCATGGTTTTATGCCCATGACAGTAG
>NW_005328642.1:0-208 GCF_000412655.1 Myotis brandtii | reverse complement strand
ATTGCATTCAATTCCCAGGACCAATTCCAGCCCTGTTACTTTTTCTTTATTTTCTCTTTAATAAAAATCTTTATTGTTGAAAGTATTACATAGGCTCTCCTTTTCCCCCATTAACCTCTTCCAGCTCACTCCCATCCTACACATCCCCCCCATAGGCCCTCACCACCCCACTGTCTGTATCCACAGGTTATGCATATATGCATACAAG
>NW_005328641.1:0-269 GCF_000412655.1 Myotis brandtii | reverse complement strand
TATTTTTTATTGATTTCAGAGAGAGGGAGAGAGAGAGAGGGATAGAAACATCCACGATGAGAGAGAATCATGGATCGGCTGCCTCCCGCACGCCCCCCACTGGGGATCGAGCCCACAACCCCTGGGCCTGTGCCCTTGACCAGGAATCGAACCCTGACCTCCTGGTTCATGGATCGAGGCTCAACCACTGAGCCACACCGGCTGGGGCCCTGTCTACGCCTTTAACTCATGCTGGCTGCCCCCCGATCCCTCGGGAGCCAGTCAAACCC
>NW_005328640.1:0-976 GCF_000412655.1 Myotis brandtii | reverse complement strand
CGTGGCATTAGGAAGGTTGAGAACTACTGATCTAGAGGGATATGATCAGAGGAATGTCAACATTCTTCACAGGAAACAGTGTTCAGGGCATCCACATGGGTTATAGATCAACCATGTCCTACTATATCCTTTTAAACAAAAGAGAGCCAATAAATAGCAATAAAACAAGAAGTAACCACTTCATTTATTTCTATCTTACATATTTTATAGGGCTAGGTATTGCTGCTCTGAGGTTTCACTACTTTAACAAAGGGAATCAAAAGCATGCTTATGGAACTTTAGATAGAGCGACATTTATCTTGCTAAAGAACCACCTGATATTTTGGCCAAACAAACATTAAATGTTGGTGTTCTCCAGGGTTTTATCATTTACTTTCAAACTATTAACTGTTTCAAGATGGTTTTATCTATTTCTATACTTTAAAATACTATCCATAAAAGTGACAATCCCTAGCTCCTGCCTCTCACCTGAGCTCAGTACCTGTTTCAGACAGCTTTTACTTTATCTAAATACAGCTCCAACAATGCAGTCCTAGTGTCCAGAACAGTCCCTGGGACATACTAGGCTTTCAAGTAAATTTTTTAATGCATGAATCTAAAACCATCTAAGATGCTAACTTGATATTACTTCGTGTTTTTAAAATCCCTTCAGTGCACCCCCATAAAACAGTTTCTTAACGTGTCATCTACAACCTTTCATGGTCATCTCACCTGTACTTGCATCTTCATCATTAGCTGTTTTTGCACTCTGTTTGCCTCAATAGTAGATTCTTTTTAGTCTTGAGAATTGCACATACTTTCTATTAACAACCTCCTCTGATGGCCCTCCCAGCTTCCACACCTGTTTTACTAGTTGAACATCTGATGAAAATGCATTTTTAGAGAAATATTGGTTGAATGCTCTGGTAGAAAAACATTCCCAGGTCCTATTTAAACCAATCATAACCATGGAACTAGTCCTCAAACTGGAAGGGAC
>NW_005328639.1:0-270 GCF_000412655.1 Myotis brandtii | reverse complement strand
CTTTTCCTGGGCTTATTGTCCATTTGTATATCTTCTCCGGAGAAATGTGTATTCACAAGGTTTACCCATTTTTAAATCAGCTTATTTGGTTTGCTGGTATTGAGTTGTAGGAGACCTTTATATATTCTGTATATTAACACATCAACCTACTAATGATTTGCAAAGTATTTTCTACCATTCCACAGATCACCTTTCACTCTCTTGATTGTGTCCTTGGCTCAACAGAAGTTTTCCGTTTTGACAAAAATCTAAATTATCTAATCTTTTCTT
>NW_005328638.1:0-771 GCF_000412655.1 Myotis brandtii | reverse complement strand
TTTTTAGTTGGCAAAATTAGAAGGGTGCTAGTAGCATCCAGTAGGTAGAAGCCAGTGATGCTGCTAAAGAATCTACAGTGTACAGGACAGCCACACACAATACGAATTATCTGTGTTGAGAAAATGCTATAATAATGGTCACGATTTGAAAGGTCTGTATTCTCTCTTTCTCTTTCTCAAGGAAAAGAAGCTCGGAAAAGAGAATTAAAGAAGGTATGATTTCAGATGATCAAATTTGTCACATCTTACATTTGGGATTGGTGGATTTTAATATGACATTTTTAATTATTTGCCAGAAAATATACTTTATACTTCTTATAATAAGCCATAAAATTTACTAATCCGAAATAACATATAAATGCTCCTTGACTTAAGATGAGGTTACTGTTATGTCCTGATAAATCCATCATAAATTGAAAATATCTTAAGTAAAAATGCTTTTAATAGCTTAGCCTACCTTACCTTAAACATGCTCAGAACACTTACATTAGTCTACAGTTGGGCAAAATCATCTTGCTGCTGCCCAGCATCATGAGAGAGTATCATACTGCATACGGCTAGCCCAGGAAGGGATCTAAATTTGAAGTACAGTTTCTACTGAATGCATATGACTTTGGCACCATGGTAAAGTCATACCATGGGAAGTCAAGGGCCATCTGTACTTGGAAACTGAAGTAAGTAACCTTGCAGGTAGCTCACAACGTGTCACATTGTTTACTTATTACCTTTCCCAGTGAAAGTAACTTTTTTGTTAGTTATTATAATATACTA
>NW_005328637.1:0-310 GCF_000412655.1 Myotis brandtii | reverse complement strand
TAAAGGCAAGTCATTAAGGATAGTTTATACTCAGGGGCTGGGGAATTAAGCTCCATCTCCTAGAGCAGTTAATATATATATAAACATTTTAGAATTCTTCTGTATGAAAGATTTGTCTTTTTCACCCATTTATTTATCTGTTTGATTTTTAAAAATATACATATATATTTATTGATTTCAGAGAAGGAAAGGAAAGGGAGAGAGAGATAGAAACATCCTATATAATAAAGAGATAATAAAGAAATTAACCCTCATGCTCTCACAAGATGGCTTCCTACAATCAGGCCAGCAGGGGGGTTAGTGAGGGATG
>NW_005328636.1:0-456 GCF_000412655.1 Myotis brandtii | reverse complement strand
GGGAGGCTGGACAGGTGTTTAGACGGTGCTGAGTCTGGACGGCAGCCCCAGGGAGCAGGTGAGCCCTTTCTCCCTAAAGGTGGCATCACAGCCCCTCTCCCCCCGCAGCCGCCCACACCTCATTGCTGGGACCCTTCTTCCTGCCTGACCACGTGAGGGGGCCTCCCAGAGGAGGGTGCTGAGGGCAGGCCCGGGGAGGGGAGGGCAGGCCTACCGTGCTGGGTGCCCAGCAGGCGGTTGAAGACCTCCTTCACCACGATGGGGTTGAGTTTGATGAGCTTCGGCAGGGCCTGGATCACTTCTTTCTACAGGGGAGGGCGGGGAGGCAGGTCAGCGGCCTGTGGCTCGCCTGGGTGGGGGTTGGGCTCCGGCCTCTGATCCTTTCCTCCTCTCACTCCCTCTGGCCCCTCAGGGCTGGTCTTTCTCCCCAGCTCAGTGACAGCCCCAGCTTCCTCT
>NW_005328635.1:0-264 GCF_000412655.1 Myotis brandtii | reverse complement strand
AGGCAGACGTGCAGGAAAGCCCGTGACCACTTGCACGACGTGGAAGGCAGGACCGAGACGCCCTCAGTCAGGGCCGTGCCCTCCAGTCCTGTCCCGAAGCCCGAGCAGCTCCAGGGCCCAGCTTTTCAGGTACCACCCACTTGGGAGGACCCCCACTTTTCCAGGTACCATCCGCCTGGGAGGACCCCCACTTTTCCAGGTCCCACCGACCTGGGAGGACCCCCACTTTTCCAGGTCCCACCCACCTGGAGGATCCCCACTTTT
>NW_005328634.1:0-632 GCF_000412655.1 Myotis brandtii | reverse complement strand
GGCTGGCCAGCTGGGGACCCCGCAGAGGCTCTGGGAGCATGGACAGGGCCTGGGTAAGCCTGGGGATCTGGCTCCACTGGTGCCACCAGCCGGGAGGGGCAGCCCGCCTGTGGCACGGGCTCTGGACGTGGCTGGGAGGGTCCCTGACTGGGGCTCCAGCGTCCGAACCCCCTCTGCGGCCTTTGGGGGTAGGTCCTGGGTAAGAAATCTGACCCACAGCCCACAACATACAGGGCCTGGGAGAGGGTAGAAGACTGGCCAAGATGGTGTATAAGTTTTCTCTCTCAGCCACGACCAGTCCGGCTAGAGAGCGGTCGAGTCCTGAGTAGGGACAACGGGGGATTGAGAAAAGGAAAGAGACAGAGACAGGAGGGACAGCTGGGACCGGGTGGGGCGCTGATGGAGAGACTGTGACCCAGAGCTGGTGCAGCGTGTTTATTACAAACAGCCTGATAGCAGGAGGTTTTATAGAGTTCAAGACAAAGGAAATTATGTGAATCACAGTTAAAGATCAAGCAGCAATTCTTCATTCTTATGGCTTCTTTGTAATTGTCACTCCTGGTTGGACTTAGATAATGAAACCCACCCCCTGAGCCATGTGATGCGCAGACATGACCACCGTCCCAGTCCCA
>NW_005328633.1:0-340 GCF_000412655.1 Myotis brandtii | reverse complement strand
ACCTTGTGTGTTAAAGAGAAGTCACTGCCCTGCTGGTCTGGCTCAGTGGTGAGCGTCAACCCCATGCACCAAGAGGTCACCGGTTCAATTCTGGGTCAGGTCACATGCCTGGGATGAGGGCTTGATCCCAGTAGTAGGCATGCAGGAGGCAGCCGATCAGTGTGATGTTTCTCTCTCATGGATGTTTCTATCTCTCCCTTTCCCTTCCTTTCTCTAAAAAGAAAAAAAATCAGTAAAAACATTTTTTTAAAGAGAAGAGTCACTACAGTGACCACCAAATCTGTCACTGTGATCATTTAAAAAATATATATATATATACACACACACACATACACACACA
>NW_005328632.1:0-247 GCF_000412655.1 Myotis brandtii | reverse complement strand
ACTGAAGGGGCTGTGGCCAGCCTGCAAACAGCCTTCAACCCCTAACCCAGGCTGGCCAGGCACTGCAGCGAGGACCCCCAATCTGAAGGGGCTGTGGCCAGCCTGCAAACAGCCATCAGCCCCTTACCTAGGCTGGCCCGGCACCCCAGTGGGGACCCCCACCCTGAAGAGGCTGGGCCAGCCTGCAAACAGTCATCAGCTACTCACCCTGGTTGGCCAGGCACCCCAGCGGGGACCCCCACCCTGA
>NW_005328631.1:0-1103 GCF_000412655.1 Myotis brandtii | reverse complement strand
AAAAAAATAGAAGCTGAAGGGGAATGTATGTATGGTCAAGGGAAGCTTTTTGTTTGATTTTGTAGGTTGAAAGATTTACAACACGTTTGTATACTGGTAAAAATACTACTATAGGAAAAGATATATGATGGAGGAGAGAGAGGAAAACAGAGAAGGAAAAGCCTCAAATGATTTAGAAGCAATAGTATTCATGCAAATTGAGGATTTGGCCTGAGTTAGCAGTCCACACATTTCACTTATGCAAGGCACAGACATTGTTAGGCCAATAAATTTAGGGAGTGTTTCAGGTTCAGAGGGTATGTAAGTTTTCCAAGAAGCAGACACTAAGGCAGGGTGAGAAGCCTAAAATGGTGACTGGGAAATGACGCCTATGAAAGGAAAAGACCTGGGTCAGGGGAGCCATCACATTACGATGTAGACTTCTGCAATGCTGTCCTAACAATCTATGCAAGCCCACATGCAGGGTCAAGACTGCATTATAGCAGCCCCGTCTTGAATGAAAATGGATATATCCTTGCACACCACCTTGCTCTGTCATTGTCTGGGGTCCTTTCAAGAAGCCCATGGGTTCAGCTTGAAAGCTGAAGTGGACGCTGAAGGCATTAATAGCTGGAAGCTATCAGCCAAGCACACACCTAGCAACTGGGCAACCAGTCCTTTCTTGAAGGGGTGTCTGAGTGGGTACACATCTTCATATCTGACACAGGATAAGAAGATGTAGAAATTCTCTTTTATTTCCATCATCACAGTGAAACAAGCAGTCCTGGACTTGAGTGGGAGAAGAGAAGGAATGTTAAAGGTTTGTGGAAAGAAGAGAAATCATGACATAGTTGACTTGAAGAGGATAACTGAATATAGAGGGATTATGAGGCAGCCCTGATGATTTAGTAATGCTTGTCATTAACTTAAAGCAAAGTCATCAGAAGAAGGATCAGGAGAAACCAGAATTATTGAAAAAAATGAAGAAAACTTTTAGTATCTGACTTGAATCTGCAAATTTAAAGGCCAAGAATCAAGAAAAATAGAGACCAACGGTTATACATGCTACAAAGTTTTTAAAAAATATATATTTTTTAATTGATATCAGAGAGGAAGGGAGAGGG
>NW_005328630.1:0-202 GCF_000412655.1 Myotis brandtii | reverse complement strand
AATCACTTCTACTGTCATGGTAAACATCCTGCTTCCCATTTATAATGGTCTGGCCTGAAACTTCAGTGCAAAATTATAGCTACTTTGCCTACAAACATCAGGTGGTCATAATAATCTGGCCACTCAGTGTATATTAGTCTTACTAGTCTACTGGGATCCAGCCCCGGGGGCCCAGGGGGTCCCAAAGGTGTGGACGGAGTCG
>NW_005328629.1:0-670 GCF_000412655.1 Myotis brandtii | reverse complement strand
TGGCTTCCCCCATAATTTCCAAATTTATATTTCTTGTGTGTTAATTTGTGCGTCAGCCCTTTCTCCAAGCCTTTGAACCTGAAAGCTATGCTGGCCGTGGCTTTTCACACTGGTTGACTTTTTAGAGCATCAAGACCATTTCTTGGGCCTTTTTTTCTGTCAGAAAGACTTCTTTTAACATTGTTTAACTTTTTATTTTGAAATAATCATTGTTCACAGGAAGTTTCATAAGTAGTACAGAGGAGTTCTGTCCACGCTTCACTCAGATTCTCCCAATGCTTACATCTTACATGACTGTGGTACAAAATCAAAATCAGGAGCATAACTCTGGTCCTGTGTGTGTATAGAGCACTATGCCATGTTATCACATGTGTAGATTCGTGGGACCTCCACGGAAATCAAGACACACGCTGTGCCAGCATACTCCTTCATGCAGCCCCTTTACAGCACACCCACGCCTTTCCACCAACACCTCACAACACTCCTAACCATGGCAACCATCTCTACAATTTTGTCATTTCAACAATGAAATCATAAAGTGTGTGACTTTTTGAGATTGGTTTCTCAACATAATACCTTTGAAATCCATCCAAATTATTGTATATATCATTAATTTTTCTTTTTTATCGCCTGCAGAGAATTCCCTGGTGTGGATATACCACAATTTTTT
>NW_005328628.1:0-1923 GCF_000412655.1 Myotis brandtii | reverse complement strand
GTCCATTAATAAACATGTTAATTATCAGCAGTAGAAGTAACAAAGAACATCATAACTCTAACCTTGAACAAAGGTCAGTGGAGCCAAGTTAATTAAGTGTCCTACTTAGGAAAAAGAACTTGCTGGAAATGCTGGAGGTTGGGAAACCACATAGCACTTGGCAGAGGACCTGGAATCAATGTGGAATCTGAGGAGCATTGGCGAGGTGTGTCATTCATCACCCTGGGGCAGGACTGAGTCAGGTCCAAAAACTGACCTATCTCAGGGCTGGGACTTGATCAGGGCTTTGGCTCTGATTCAGAAGTGGGACTTACAGGCTCTTGTCATAACACCAGGAGTTTCCTCTCCCAACAAATGAGAACTCATAGAACCAGTGCGGCCTGTGCTATCATAATGAGTTATTGCTTGATCCATCTGACCTATAAAAATAAATGCTACACATAAAAACACCACACTACTAAGCAAAAATGCCCAAAGAACATGGACAGAAAGAATTAACTTTTTTTATTTTTAAAATTGGAAACAGAAATTGAAACATGTGGACTTCAAGGGGCCTTAGAATGTTTGAGTAATGTGACTATATAACTAGAATTCATCAAGCATGTGTAGCACTAGGTCAAGGGCAGAGTGTCAGGGGCAATTCAATATCTGGCCCATGAACTCCCCAGGCTATTCTGTAATGATAGTGTGCAGTGATTATTTATACACACTGCCCCAAGGGCTCTAATGCACAAAATGCACTGGATTGAGCTCCTGAGGCAGGAGCATTCATCTCTGTCACCTCATGTTTAGCACAGTGACTGGTAAACAATGCTTGCCTAAAGGAGCACTCGAGAGCAGAGCTTCATTTCTCAAGAACAAGGCTCACCACTTGGTGAGTTCACTCCCCTGGAACCCCAGGTCTCAAAGGCTGGACATCTGGGCCTGTGACCTGGTAGACCCATGGGGTTTGCTTCACTGCTTCAAATGAGTCAAATGTTTTAAAATGCTTCTGGCTTTTAAAACAAAGTGTTGAGGAGCATTCTAGCTGCTGCAATTTAATTGCCTTTCAGACAGTGTGATGCCCATCAGAGCATTCCAGCTCATCACCCTGCAGCCACCCCAGCTGCCACGAGCAGCAGCAATCCATTACCCACAGGCAGCTCAACAACTGAATTTGACTTGAGCTCCCATGCTTCTGCGCATAAAAAGACACTTACCTGCCCAGTTCTCCTTCTTCCTGGTGTGGAACCAGCCATCTTTACCCAGGCTGCGCTCCCCACAAATTATATGACCTTGAGCAAAACCTGGAATTGCATGATACTGTGAGCCCCAGCTTCCAAGTCTGTACAATAGTGCTCTCTGCCCAACTGCCCTCACAGGGTAGTGAAGGTCAAATGAGAACTCTGAGGAAAGGGCTTCGTCAACTGAAAGTCTGTAGACAAATGTGAGTTATTAAATTTGTGCAAGAGACCAAACAAAACAAGATAGGAAAAAGAAAGAAAAGCCCACATTTGGTACCTGGGAGAAGCTGAGGCCTCAGGTAAGAGCAGCTCCCATTTCCCTGGGCCAACAGAATAAGGAGAACTTGCATCCTTTCAAGCTAGAGACTTTTATCTAAGAAAGCTTTGTACCCTCACTCTGCTTTGACATTGGACAGGGCCAGCATCGCAGATGATAAGGTTCTCACTGGCAGGGCTCTGGTCTCATTAGTATTGTACTTACTGGGGCCTGGTATGTAATAGACATGAGGCAGTGGATGGGTGGGTTTGCTGCCCATCAAGACTTTATATAGCACATTCCTAATTAAACCACCTTTATATTAGATTTATAAAACACTTTGGGATGATGAAAAAGTTCTGGAGTTGGAGAGTACTGATGGTTGCACACAATCTTGTGAATGTACTAATGCCACTAAGTTGTACATTTAAAAATGGTTAAAAT
>NW_005328627.1:0-360 GCF_000412655.1 Myotis brandtii | reverse complement strand
TTGACATACGAGTAATTTGAGTTACAAGCTTCGTCACAGAACGAATTAAACTTGTAAGTCAAGGCCCCGCTGTATATTTAAAAAATGAGTCCGGCTGGTGTGGCTCAGTGGTTGAGCGTCCACCCAGGAATCACAAGGTCCCCAGTTCAATTCCCCTTCAGGGCACATGCCCGGGTTGCAGGCTCGGTCCCCAGTAGGGGGCGTGCAGGAGGCAGCCGGTCCATGATGTTCCTCTCTCATCGATGTTTCCATCTATCTCTCTCCCTTCATCTCTCTCTAAAAATCAATAACACACATTTTTTAAAAAATGACGCAGACTCTAAATACGCATGCGTACACACACACACACACACACACACA
>NW_005328626.1:0-497 GCF_000412655.1 Myotis brandtii | reverse complement strand
AAAGTAGGGATCAAACTTATTTTCTTCCAAATGGATGACCAGTGGTCTTACTTTCCCCTATTGAAGTATATTTTCTCTCTCACTCAGAGGAAATAAGCAGCTATAAGAACTATAAACCCCATTAACATATCAGTCTCTTTCTGGAATTTACTCTTTTTTTAATCTGTTAGGACCACCATTTTATTTGTGGTACCTTAGAGTATATTTTGGTAACAGAGACCAAATGCCCTTCATCCTCATTTCTCAAACTATGAAGCATTATTCAACTAGAGGTGCATTATTTTCTAAATTAATTTCTAAACAAAATCATTGGTTTGTCTTACATATTGTTTATGTGTTAATATATGAGTGACTATTATCTTTATAATATGACTTTTCCCCATCTTAGTCATGGTCTGTCTTCCCATTTTGTTTTTTTATGTTCTTTAACAATAATATATCATATTACTTATATAAATAGCACTTTTCTTAATTCCTCGGTGTTTTACATTTTTGTT
>NW_005328625.1:0-296 GCF_000412655.1 Myotis brandtii | reverse complement strand
AGATCACAATGGCATAAAACTGGAAATCAACTACAATTAAAACAATCCAAAAAAAGCAAACACATGGAAACTAAATAGCATGCTATTAAAAAATGACTGGGTTACCAGAGAGATCAAAAAAGAAATGAAAAACATCATGGCAACAAACAACAATGAAAACACAACAATCCAAAACCTATGGGATACAGCGAAAGCAGTCTTGAGAGGGAAGTTAATAGCTCTACAACCTACTGCAAAATACAAGAAGCAATGATAATACATTTCCTAACCCTACAACTCAAAGAGTTAGAAAGAGA
>NW_005328624.1:0-289 GCF_000412655.1 Myotis brandtii | reverse complement strand
CATGCTCTATCCAAAGAGCCAAAATGGCTAGGTCCCCTTTGATTTTTAGATAGCGTGGAAGGGAGGGGCGGAGGGGGCGAGACTAAGAAACATTGATATGAGAGATACATGGACCAGTCGCCTCCTGCACAGGTTCCGACCCAGGTTAGTGAGGCCTGCAACCCAGATACATGCCCTTGACCGGGAATCAAATCTGGACCTTTCTGGTCCATGGGCCAATGCTCTAACCATTGAGAAAAAATGGGCCCTTTTTTGCTTTTTTTAAAAAATAAATCTTTATTGTTCAGAT
>NW_005328623.1:0-982 GCF_000412655.1 Myotis brandtii | reverse complement strand
CCTCTGAGATTCATCAGTCTGTTCCATGTTCCCATTATTTTTAAAGACCTGTTATTATACAAAGTTGGGGGGAAAATCCAGTCAACCATTCCATGTTTCACTGAAGACCCTAAAGACAAACCCCCTGGTAAGAGAGTACTATGAACCACACTAGGGAAGAAATCTGAAATACCACATATTAGTTTACACATCCAGGTGATATATTATACATTTACCAACGCATACTGAAAGTCCTTGAATTAAATATCCAATTTGGAAGTAATTTCACACAATGAATAAATATAAACTATTATCATCAGTATTATGCAAACTGAAATCTCACCCCTATCCCTAAGGTTCTCTCACTCTAAAGCCCTAACCCCACGTCTCTGATCTCTATGAGCGTCACCAGAGGAAGAAGCAAAGAAAGACAAGGTGATATTTGTGGTCCTAACAGCTCCAATAATCCATACCTGAAACTAAGCTTCGGTTCTTGTTCTTTCTGTTCGGCACCCTCCGGTACCAAACACTAAGATACCGCGCTCTCATTTTGGCCTTAGGGGCTGGACCAGAGCATGGTAGAATCATGTCATAATCAAATGTCTTCCATCAGAGTGGGAGGGGAGAGAGGGCAAAATTATTTTTAAAAACCACTCACTTGAAGAAGAGAAAAAACAGTGCTGGTGGAAAGCAAAGAAGTGGCCAGAAAAAAGAAACACATGGGTTATTTAAATCAGGTTACATGTAATTATTAAAAAATATATTAACAGATAGAGAGTTAATCTTTGTTGTTATCTTTACATTAGTAAAGTCAAGCTGTTATTTCTCAATGCTACCCAATACCACACTGTGACAAATACAAGCACTTACTCAATCAAGAAATAACAGAGCGAGAGAAACCAAGATGGCAGCATAGGTAAACACCTGAAATTGATGCCTCACACAACCACTTCAAAATACAACTAGAAGACAAAACGGACATTATCCAGAACCACAGGAAGGC
>NW_005328622.1:0-204 GCF_000412655.1 Myotis brandtii | reverse complement strand
TCAGCCAATCACTTGGACAGCCTTATTATCAATGCCAATCATTTGCAAGAGCCCCTTCTCAATGCCAGTAACTTGGAAAAGGCCCTGCTCTCTGCCAATCACTTGGACAGCCTTATTATCAATGCCAGTCATTTTCACAAGCCCTTTTCCAATGCCAGTTACTTGGTCAAGGCCCTGTTCTCTCCCAATCACTTGGACAGAGTT
>NW_005328621.1:0-201 GCF_000412655.1 Myotis brandtii | reverse complement strand
CTGTTGTCTATGTCCTTTGGTTAGGCCTATATGCTTGAATATAAGTCCTTACGTTCATCACTCCCCCTTATCCCACCCTCCCGTACCTTCCTTCTGAGGTTTGTTGGTCTGATTGATGCTTCTCTGTCTCTTGATTTGTTTTTGGGGGGTAATATGGGGATAAAGACACATATATAATAACTTAATCAATAAAAAAATTTT
>NW_005328620.1:0-218 GCF_000412655.1 Myotis brandtii | reverse complement strand
CTGGATGTTCTTTGTCTTTCATATTGAAATCATCACTCTTAAAGCATTTAAGCTGGCATTCACAAGTATCTTGAGATGGAGTATGATCACCATAAGTTTCCTGAAGCTTACGATAACTTTTTCTTCAAAATAAAGAATTAAAACTTACCGCAAATGCTCTTTTTTTTGGCGCAAAATTCACCATTTTTAAGCGTAAAAATATCTATGATGCTAACACC
>NW_005328619.1:0-336 GCF_000412655.1 Myotis brandtii | reverse complement strand
TATTTTAAAGACCTTGATACATTTCTAATACCGTCCAATAAGCCATTGGATATCGTTACCATAACGTTAGAAATGCTTTGCCAATTAGATATGGAAAATAGTGTCTTATTGTTGACCTGATTTGCATGTTAGATGCCTGCTGAGGTCCCCAACGTTGTGTACTTCTATTGATTGTTTAGCTTTCTAGGTTTTGGATCTCGATGATCAATTTTAGTATCATTTGTTAAATATATTTCACCAAATTTGATCCTTTTCTAAGAACCCAGAAGGAAATGAGCACCAAGAAAGAGTAGTTTAAATCAATTCTTTTTTTAAAATATATTTTTATTGATTTCA
>NW_005328618.1:0-229 GCF_000412655.1 Myotis brandtii | reverse complement strand
TTACTCTCAGACTAAGACTTCTATCACTGGCACTCAGGTCTTCAAACATGGACTAAAACTGCACCATGAGCTTTCTCCAGCTTGACAACTTTAGATCAAGGGACTTCTCTGCTTCCATAATTGCATCAGCCAATTCCTTATTAAAAAATAGCATACACACATTATATATGTTTATATACATATAAATCTCATATACTTATCCTATATAATAAAAGGGTAATATGCAAAT
>NW_005328617.1:0-1004 GCF_000412655.1 Myotis brandtii | reverse complement strand
CCCTGACCGGGAATCAAACCATGACCTGGTTCATGGGACTACACTCAATCACTGAGCCATACCGGCCAGGCTGATATTAAATTGATTAGGGTGACATTGGTCAATGTGAACATATAGGTTTCAGGTGTGGGTTTCTATGTTACAAGATCTGTATATTGCACCATATTGAAGATCATGAATCCTCACTTTTTTACCCACGTTAGACTTAAAGCTCAGACATATGAACTCCAAGAAAGCAATGTTTGGTTGAAACTGACCATTGTGAATACAGTAGGATTTGGTGACCAAATAAACAAACAAGAGAGCTACCAACCAATAGTTGACTGCACAGATGCTCAGTTTGAGGCCATTTCCAAGAACTGAAGATGAAGTGTTCTCTCTTTACCTGCCACGGATCTCGCATCCACACGTGCCTCTACTTTCTCTCACCAACTGATGTCTTTACCATGAAGAGCTTTGACAGCAAGGTGAGCCTGATAGCAGGGACTGACAAAGCAGGTGCAGTTTCTTTTTCTTTTTTAAAATATATTTTTCTTGATTCAGAGAGGAAGGGAGAGATAGAAACATAACAATAAGAGAGAATCATTGATCGGCTGCCTCCTGCACACTCCCTACTGGGATCTAACCCGCAACCTGGGTATGTGCCCTAGACGCAAATCGAACCTGGGACCCTTCAGTCTGCAAGCCAATGCTCTGTCTACTGAGCTGCACAGCCAGGACTAAGCAGGTGCAGTTTCTAAAACTTAACTACAAAAGTTTCAGACAAGCTCATGAGTGAACTGGCCCTCACTGGTGTCTACATATGCCCATTCCCAGCAGATGATGAAACTATTGCTAAAGTCAGTGCTCTCTGCTTGCTGTGGTGGGAAGTATGGATAAGGTGAAAGTTGGAAATAAGATGGCCAAAGCTGGCCGGCACCTGGGGTGTGGCACAAGTGGAAAATGAAGACCGCTGCGACTGTAAAGCCCCGGGAAATGCTCAGTGGTACCAACACGAGGATCTG
>NW_005328616.1:0-574 GCF_000412655.1 Myotis brandtii | reverse complement strand
TTCAAGGAACAAATTGTTTCCTTGAGCATTAAAAGAAGAAAATGCTTATTGGTTAATTATTGAAAGAACTATAACCCTCACAGAGGAATCTGACAAGACAAAAAATTTGTAGATCAATCTCACTTATATAGAAGAAGAAATTCTGTATAAAATATTAATATATTGACTCTGACAGTACCTTGGAAAAATAATACTGTGTGAGCAAATAGAGTTTATTTGTAGATTGAAAGAATGGCTCAACATTAGGGAATATATTAATATAACCCACCACAGTAGCACATCAAAGAAGAAAAACAGTTTGATGATTCCAGTAGTTGTCAAAAAGACTTTTGATAAAATTGCACCTTTGTTCCACATAGAATCATTAATACTAGGTCTCAAAGAACACTGCTTTAAGATGGTAGACTATTAAAACCTCAAGAAAGGATGCTTGCTAACCTTGCTGTTTTCAGCAGTGTTCAAGTCTCGTGGCTATAAACACGTGTCTCACCACATGAATTCTGAGAGGACACTTGAATGCTGATTGGGACTTGTTTGGGGAGACTGTCCTAAGCACTGCAGTAAGTCCGGTGTC
>NW_005328615.1:0-924 GCF_000412655.1 Myotis brandtii | reverse complement strand
AAAAAAAATCTTGATTAAATATTTTACTTCTAAAACTCATAAGTTTTGCCACTATAGACAAATTCCTGGCACCACATTAAACAACACTGAAGCTCACTGCCTTTTGCTGTAAAATGGAATTATCACTTATAAAAATCCAAGCAAGACAGTATACATAAAAACACTTTGTAAGTTACAAATTGGAAAGCAAAATTAAGGTACTGGTATTCAATCCAAACTGGAATCAATCTTATGCTGTTGTAATGCAGTAAAATGAATTTTTCTTTACAAAAGGCCTATGTGTGTGCTAGGTGCTAGTACAAGAATGTGATAATATTTCTACCCTGCATAAAAAATTTTAAATGTCCACACAGATTTTATTTGTGAGAAATTGGTGTTCATGCAACTAGACACATGAGTTTTGGCCAATAAAACCAGCTGAAGAATGGGAAGAATAATTTCACACTGGAAGTCATTGATTCACATTTCTGAAGCTCCCAGTGGGCTCTAAACATGAAATGATTCTCCTCTCTGCCTTCCCCATTATTCTTTCCCATAAGATGATCCTTTTGGTGTTAGCATCTAGTAGATAAAATGCTTTGGGTGTGAAAGTAGATCTTTCTTTTATAGCAAATTTTTATTTATCCAGTTCATTTCTAAGCAAAAACGCTTAATGATACAATAGAATCAAGAGGAGCAGAAAAAACGAAAAGTTACACTGTGATGATATAATTATGTTTTGTTTATGGAATGTGGAGAGACACTTCAATTCTGCTATCACCTGTTTCTCGCCATACTTGTAATAAGAGTCGCTGTAACTGCGAGACCACACAGACTTTTGGACTCTCTCAAAAACTAGGTTTTCTGGGGTTTTTGCGTGTGTTTTTTTTAATGTTTGTATTGGTTTTAGAGAGAAAGGGGAAAGGGAGAGATAGATAGAAACAT